>NC_039363.1:30868240-30939659 GCF_003573695.1 Papaver somniferum | reverse complement strand
AAAAGGAGGGAATAGGCTCGCCCTACCTTATCCTCTGCAAAAAAAAAAGGGAGAGGATAGGATCGCCCTAGCCCATCCTCTACCAAAAGGAGGGAATAGGCTCGTCCTAGCTCATCCTCCACAAAAAAGAGAGAAGAATGGGCATGCCCTAGCCTATACTTTACAAAAAGGAGGGAATAGGCTCGCCCTATCCTATCCTCTACAAAAAGGAGGGAATACGCTCGCCCTAACTCATCCTCCACAAAAAAAGAAAAAGAGAGAGGAATAAGCACACCCTATCCCATCCTCAACAAAAATAAGGGAATAGGCTCTCCCTAGCCCATCCTCTACAAAAAAAAAACGGGAAGGAATGGAATCGCCCTAGCCCATCCTCTACAAAAAAAACGGGAGGGAATAGGCTTTCCTAATCCCATCCTCTACCAAAAGGAGAGAATAGGCTCGTCCTAGCCCATCCTCCACAAAAGAGGAAGGGGGGAATAGGCACACCCTAGCCCATCTGTACAAAAGGAGGGAATAGGCTCGCCCTAGCCCATCCTCCACAAAAATTGGGTAGGTGCGTCTACCCACATGCCCCATCTCCCCTCATCGAGGCATGATACGCGCTACCAACTTGTGGATATCCTGTATAATCTTCTTTAGCTTGTGCTCCACGCGGAAATGAAAGAGTGTTTGTATGTTCATCATATTCCTTACGCACCTTGTTTTGACGAATCAGTATGAGAACCCATAACATACCCACTTCCTCTCTCAACACTAATAAGCGTGCCAGTTTGTCCTGAAGGTAAGATGGGGATACAAGCTAAAGACATTCCCATCCACACAGAACAATTATAAAAAATAAAAGAATAAGGCTAAGTAAATTCTACGCCATATATTCATCGCACTCGTGTTGAGACCCCCAAATTGGGCTGGTGATACAATCCAAAGGTCTAAGAAAATACTCAGTCATTTCATGCAAAAATTCTCGGAAAATGCCTATCCAAAAACCCGCGCGCATGGCGAGAATTTCTTGCAAAAAACTATCTCATTTCATAAATTCCTCAAAATTGCGGACTGGGGACTCGACCCTAGAAGACATTACAAAGGGCGCTAGAATGGAACGCAATATGACTATCGGGTTATTTGACAATTAACCCAACAGTCAGGGGACTAATGTTGATACATGAAAAATATTACCTCTTAGTCGGCCTAGTGTGCCCCTAAAAGGGATGCAAACCAAACATGAAACTTGGGGACTAAAGCCCAAGTCCACTAAGAAAGTATCCATAAGATGGAAAGGATAAGGGAGGAATTAATAGGAAAGAAGGAGGTTGTATTAGAGAAGGGATGGCATAAGTAGTAATTAAGGAGGTTTAGGACATGTGGCATTATATCATGAAAGAAAGGGATCTTGAAAAGTCTATATAAAGAGGCATGTAGTACAATAAAGAGGGATCTTCTTTCTCTCTCTTTCTCTCTTCTCTCTCTATAGGGTATTGGATGTGGAATGGATAGGGTGGGTAGAACCAAGATTAAATTCACCCCTAAACATTGATCGTTTAGCTGTTTCATGAAGTTCTGAAAAAGTTTGGAACCGGAGATTTTCCGGTAAAGATCCGTAGACCGGGATCTGCACAAGACTACAAGTTGCCGCTCTGTGACGTTTGGGTCGTGACAGTCCAAGGATTGAACTCTGAACCTTTTCACATAATCATTGGGATGTTCATTGCTACTTTGAAACATCCTTTCTAGATCAGAGAGAGTGACTTGCTCTGACACGAAGAAGTATTTTCTGTGGAAAGCATTAATCATCTCTCCCCAACTGGTGATACTTCCTGGTGCGATGTTGTTGTACCAGGTGTATGCTCTGCCTGTCTGAGACTTTGAAAATTCCTTCAGATGGATGACATGGTTGTGCTCGTGTTCTCCCGATGATTCTAGAAACCGAGAAACATTTTCTCGAGCATAGCTTGTTCCATCATAAAGAGTGAATGTTGGAGAGGTATAACCTTTTGGAAGAGGAATCCTTTGCGTATTAGCGGGGTATGAAGGTTGGTGTCGATGGACATATGATGTCTTGTCTTTTCCTCGATCTTCCAAAAAGCATTTCAGGTCTTCACGAGCGATGAAACTTGTCGGAGAGTCATCTGTAGCTTTGCTTATTTATTCATCATCTAAAACATGGATTGAAGAGATTTCAGGATCAGCATTTGAAGATGTTTCTTTAGTTTTTTCCTTTCTCGGGCTGAGGCTAAGTTCGTTCAGACACAAGCTTGTCTGTGAGAGTTTTGAGATAAGCAAACAACTCTTTCTGTGTTGCAGCCATGTCAGTCTGAACCTTCATGACAACAACTATGGTAGGATAATTTCCTCTGGTTTCTTCAAGATATCCACCAGGAGGTGGATTGTTGATAGTGCCAGTAGCATTGCTTGCAGCATTGATAGGAGTAATCACTAGAGCACCAGCACTCGGAGGAGTAGTAGTAACATGTGGTGTTACATTGCTGGACGGAAGAGTGGTGTTAGCGGCACCACCACTAGATCCTGCAACGTTGAGAGGAGTAGTACTTGCAGTGGCAGTACCACTAGAAATTGCAATGTTAGATTTGGGTGTTGAACCCTGATTGGTAACTGAACCAGACCTAAGACCGACCATCTTTACGAATTGAGATTTCAACCGAGAGATTAATCTCCCACTTTGGTCGCCAATCTGTAGATGGGGCAAAACGATTTTCTGGTTTTTAAGGAATTGAGGAGACGACCGTGCGGGGGAGGCTCCTTGAACCGAGCAAACTGCTCAACCTCACATAGATGCACTGCAAAAAAGGGACTACTTGAATTCGAGATATAAATCTGTAGGACTCTGGCCTAAACCAAGACAATGGACGTTCCAGAGTCAATTCAGTCACAATAGAGGATGGGTCGATCTATATGAGGGAAGCTGAGAAATGTGTGAGATTAATGGTGATCAAGAATTGTAGGTGTGTTGTGTATTCTGCGTGAAGAAATAAGATAAGTTCTGATTGATTGAATTTTGCTCTGTTGGGAGTAATTTCTCAGACCCTGAGTTTTTGTTCTCTTGTTGTCTGTTTCACGAGAGATTGTCTGTTGTTTCAATCATGATTCAGAGACTTATTTATATTACAACAATTGTAGACACATTGATCCCATGAAGTGTGACAGTTGATGGATTCAAAGAGTGGAGAAGTGGAAATCGTGTTAAAACCATTTGCTCATCGTGCGGAGACTTGGTTTATTTTCTATCCACTACTTTATTAACTCCTCTAACTGCTTGCAAAACTTTCTCACATTCTCATCGTGTGGATGAACACACGTGCCGTAGACCGCCAGATCAAAACCCTAGTTGATATCCCCCATGTGACACGATTGATGCCTCGTGATTGTGAAGTCTGCAAGGCGAAAGTGTATTTAGTTAGTCAGTTGACTTTATAAGACGATGAGTCTTTGTATTACTGAGTCAAACGTGATTTGCAAATGTTCTAGGACTCATGAATTGAATATGCTTGTTGATACATAGGTATAATTGTCGAATGGATGTTGATAGTTAAGGTGAGAAAATGTTGCTCATTTGATGAATTGTTGAATATTGATAATTGAACCAATATTCATTGGTCTGACCAAATATTGCTCGTTTGATGAGTTATTGGCAGCGGGACCAAATAAAATATTAATTTAAGATACTGGCAACTGGGCCAAGTATAATAATTAAAATGTTGATCACGGGAACAATGTAAAATTATTAGTGTTTGAATCTGCTCAGAATTATGCTTTGCAGAGCCTTGGATTCGAAACCCTAATTTTGATCAACCATGGAGGGAAGGAGGGACTGGCTACATGGGATGATGGGTCGACCATGTAGCGCCCAGATGCTCGAGTGAGTCAACACCAAAGTCTCTTGAATACCAGTTGGTGAAAGGATGATTAAATGCTGGTTTAATAATTTATTGAAACAATGCTCGTCTGAGCCTTAGGTGATATGACCTAATTATGACGGAATAAGGGACCGACTAAGGGATCATGAAACCGTCCCTAGTTGGTCATGGGACCAACTGACGGTCGTTTGATAAAATTCCAAGTTGTTTGGAAGAGTTTGAACCTAATATGAACAAATTAGGTCAAATTATGAAAATATGTGGGACCGGCCTCTTGCAAGCCAAAGAAACAACCTTGGTCGGTCAAGGTAATATGCCCATGTGATTAATATTTTTGATTGTGGTTGTAGTAATGAGGTTCAAACTCTCGGACTTGTGAGGATTAAATTTAAAGATTTAATAAAATTATATACAAAATTATTAACAATGGGTGCGAGAGGTAACCAAGACACTAGATTCCACTATTATGCAAAATTGAATGATAAATATTTCAAAACTCTATTCAATTCTTAAGTCCTCTTTTATCTTTAATTCACTATCAATCATACAGATTCTCAAACATTATTTGTAAACCTTAAGCATAGATTATCAAGAGATTAAACCATGCATAACCTATCAAACTGAATAACAAATAATTAAGACAATCATTCAAACAATTTAAAACTCTGCAAAAGCAGCGATTAGGTGAATTATATAATTAAATGAAATAGTTACCCATTTATGTTGCGTGAATAGATTCCTCCATTGCCTTGGTTATGAGGGAATTATCTCATCATAGTATAAATGCTCTCAAAATAATTTATTATGGCTCAAAAATGGTTTACAAATGATGAGAAGAAGAGAAAATGGTGTAAACAGCTAATGTGTGACCCACATGAAGCGTCACACAAGAACGATAAAAGAGAAGTGCTATTGTTGTTGTGGTTCTAAGACCCACGAAGACTTGTCGTTGTCACTGTTGAAGAACGACGGTTCCTGGACGTCCGTTCTTCATGTTCTTGAGTTGCAGCAGCAGAAAACTTTTCCTGCAACTCGTGATTTCTTCGTTCTCTTGTCTCTGCTAACTCCCCAAACTCTCGACACCCTTCTCCTCAACCCCAGCAACCTATTTATACTCAACAGGTCGACCAAATCTTTGTAATAACTTCAATATAATCCGGCAGTGAAGAGGATATTTCCGATTTATTTTTTTTATTCTTCTGACTTGTTTCGGGATTTGTTTCCTGGTTTATCTCTTTCACGCGTCTTCTCTGAGCTGTAGAATTTGTTTCCAACCAATACAGTCGACCCATGCACGTATCTTCCATCCAAAAATTCCGAGAATAGAATATCTTCCCTGTTTTGCATCCCACGATTATACAGCCCAAATAACTCGATTCGAACACCCATACCATCCCTGTTAGGCTATAACAGGTCCAACCCAATGAAAACTAGACCTTGAATCTCCTTATATCACGTCCAAAATTTGCTTCAACAATTACGCATGTGAAGAACTATTTTTCCCGCCAAAACTCGGTTCAAATGGGGAAGAAACTGGTAGCCCCTATCCAGAGTAGGGGTGCGAATAACAGCTGTCTTGGGGGTGACCTGGGGGTGCCCCTTTGTAATTAGGTTACCCCTTATCCAAAAGCGAGAGTCCAAATAACACTTTTCCTCCGGGTGCCAAAATCAACTTTTCGAGCCGAATTTTCCAAAAATGTTTATTTCCTAAAAATACATAAAAACACAATATTAGTACAAAAATAGAGTTCCAACAATACGGACATTGAGGACAAATTAGACACAAAAATGTGTCTATCAATTACCCCCAAACTTATTATTTGCTAGTCCTCGAGCAAAACTAATAAAAAATAAATAAAACCGAGTTAATCTTGGGAGGGTTTACCAGAGGTGTGCCCACAAAACCATTACTCCAGACCCTAGCTTATCTATGCAAAACCTTGGAAGGCACTAAAGAATCTCCTTGGTTGGCATACTTATTGACTATAAGAGGAAGTACCCTGATGCGAAATTCCAATTGTTGTACACGAGTTTGCACTCAAGCATACTAAAATTCATATATAAGTGACAGAGCTCTACTCAGATAGTCGCACTATGGACATCAATATCCGGAGTCAAAACTAATCACATGGATAGATCAAGAAGATGGATATAGAAAAACATAGATGGTTTTGATGTTTACTAAGTGAACGGCGTTTCCCATATCTGTCTGAAGGCCTCCGCCAAAATGAACCTATCTTAATGGATTGAGATACTAGTCTGACTAATATCAACACACTGGCATATACAAGGGTACCAGTGGTCGATAACCTAACTCTAGGTCAACACAACTGGAATATACAAGGGTACCAGTGGTCGACTTTATTGAATTTATTCCTTTTGGTCAAATGGTCTGGTCTCAATTTTTTTTTTCTTTTTTTTTTCAACTTTTTTTTTTTCATGGCATCTTAATCACTCTAATTCACCCTAGCATTGGTAACAACTTGAATCGTGAGCCCCACCAAATCACTTAGAAACATATTTAAAAAGAAAACAACATCAAAAAAAAGAAGTGAAAAGGACTCAACGAGATATGGTGAAACTATCATGTTATTCCTAACAACTGAGCTCTGTGCTTTTATGAATAGACTCTTTAGATGTTGCCATCTAATCAGATTGGTTCCTCAACTCCTACAATCAAAATGCTTCCATCCACTTAGATTAGTTAGTGCAATCCTTAATAAGCATAAATTTCTAGTCTCTGGAGCTTATTTATTGCAACTAAGAACTTTCTCCCATACCCCTAAACTTAAATCTAACATTGTCCTCAATGTTCTAAAGATGAAATTAAAAGCATGAACAAGGAGAAACTGTTACCAATGAAGCAAAAGAGATAAGGAAAGATATTATCGTGTCGCATGAATATTGGGTTACCTCCCAAGAAGTGCTAAGTCTAAAGTCTTCAGCCAGACTAAGCAAGGATTAGTCACCACGTAGAATCATAGAGTAGTAGCCGGAATAACTGTGGGTCATCTGGATCAAAAAGTGTTACCCAAAAGAAGAGGAAACTGCAACAGACCAAGAAGATACCGAACATACCCTTGCTTAAGACAACTACATCTAGTTGTGGTTCAGGTTCAGGCTCTATAAAAGGGTCTAAATAAAAGGTTTTCATTGGTTGGATTTCCTCAAAGCTAAGATCCGGTTCAGGTATTAGAGTCTGGAAAAACTCAACTAAGAACTTAGAAGCACATAACAACAACCTGAATAATTGGGGATCCTCTAAGTCAATTAGATTTGACTCACAAAGTTGACCATAATAATGGCCATCCTTAAGAAAATGTGTCGACCCTAATATCCTAAAGTAATTAGGTTTAGTCTCAAAACTTAATATCCGACACATCTGAAAATCATATGTTCCCACAATTGGAAGAAAAGTTTTTGGTGGGGAAACAAAGTCAATCTTGGTATCATAGCCTAGGTTAACCACATCAACCAGAGGATGGGTTTCTAACAACTGATCTCTCCTATGGACACAACTAGGTTCAGGAAAAAGTGTATGAAGATAATCTTGTAAGATGGCTGAGGCACAAATTTCAAGTCCCGACTGAGGGATCTTTGTAAGAGCTAAAGGTATGGCACAAGGGGAATGATAATCACCCCAAAACTTAGATTTTTGGGTATCTCTAGATAGACTAGCTACAATTTCATTAATTTCTAGATCGTTGGAATCCTGAAAATAGTCAATTGCTTCTTCTAGGTTATACTCAAGTGATGCATCCTCACTCATATTTAATAGCTCTACGAGTTCATTTTCTTCGTCTAAGACCATTGTTTCTAAATCGCTAGACTCTAAAACAGTATTCTCAAAAAAACTCGTTCCTCTAAACCGTTATCGACTTCGTAATCAAAAGGAAATACTACATCATCTAAAGTGGTGGTATCTCTAATCAAATCCTCATCCTTTTGAATAGCTGAATAATCATTAAAATTATCGGGATTTGAACCAGAAATAACACTATCATCATAAAGTTCATTTAGAGTAACAAATTCCTGATCACTATGCCTACAGATTTCAAATTCTTCATCAACACTATCCACATCATAATAACATGAAAAAGATCGAACCTCATCAAAACAAGTAGTGCTACCAATTCTAACCTTGTTATCTTGATTATGTAAATAACTATCTTCATTCTCAAGGGTATTATTGGATACACTATATTTGTAATTCAAGTAATTTCGAGCAATTATTTCGTTCATCTCAGCTATCCGCTTGAGGTGGTCTTCTAAAGAAGGTTCACTCATTATTGTAGTTCTTTCGTCTATAATTATACTATTCATCTCAGCTAACTTACGCGTCGACTCAGCTAACTTCCTGAGGGACTCTTCTAAAGGAGGAATAGGAATAGAGGGATCATAAAAAGGACTACTTTTCAATAGTTTGATTGTATCTTCTAGAAACGAAGAACTAGTACTATAATCTTCTTGCTCGTAAGACTGATGCATGTGTCGATAGTAATTGGGCTCACCAGGGTATGACCCATATCCTTCCAAAGGATGGCGTTCCCAACCACTATTCCCAACATGGTCATAAAAAGGATGATGTCCATATTCAAATTCAGTTCGATAATCATTGTATTGGCTTCTATCATACCAGTTCGACATTCTTAATTGCAAGGGAATTCTACACAATCACAAACAAGGATGACTCAACCAAATCAAACCTATACAATCTAGCAAACAACAAGCATGATGGCTCCACTTAGATTGTTTCTATACCAGCTTCTAATCCTTCGAAAGGGAATTCGTTACAATTTAAGCAAACCCCTCTGGAATCAATTCGAGTCAAAGTAAGTTGAATTGAGGCGAGGGAAGCTCAGTGGAGCTTTGATACCCAAGGCCTCACCGCTATCATAAGGCGGCGCAGTCACGCATTCAACTCACAGAAACCATCAAGAACTTTGAAGTATGCATAAAAGAGTAACCAATATTATTCGAAATATTTTCCTACCAAGCTTGTTACCCTATCGGTCTCGTTCTAATCAAATTTTAAGCTTGGGTTCGCGTTAGGTTTCGTTTTCCTAAGGTGGGAAAGAAGGGAACGGTGATGAAATCCGAACCCTTATCTTATATGGCCAGTTCTTGCCCTTTAATAGGAAATTAAAGCAGCCGGTTCAGTCCTCAACATATAATCACCTTAAGGCAGACAATAAACCCGATAACAGGAGATTCGCGGGTGTTTAGAAGTTTACCTCCCGTACCAGACGGGCGAAGAACCGATGTAGTCGATTCGGGCCACTGACTCCGGTGTCAGTGTGCGAACCCGAGGGGCCGAGACGATATTGTAATCGTCGTCCTTCCCTGCAAACAGTTTATATATATTTTTTTTATATAACCCTTCCGTAGGGTTTAAAATTAAAATAAATTGTCCAAAGTCCAGAGTCCAAAGTAAAGTGCAAAAATATTACAAAAATTTCCTAATACAATTCTAAAAAAACTTAAAAATTAAAAAAAAATAATAACAAAACTAAATCCTAGAAAATTATTTGTCTTCTTTTTTTCTTTTCTTTTAGCTTTGAGCTTTGTTCCAAGTCCTTAGTGTCCAATCTTCAAAACTGTAATACAAAGACACAACCAAAGAGACGTAAAAAGAACAAATGGAATAATAAAAAATAATAAAAACCTAAAAATTCTATCTAAGCACAAATCCGCGTCGGCGGCGCCAAAATGATTAATATTTTTGATTGTGGTTGTAGTAATGAGGTTCAAACTCTCGGACTTGTGAAGATTAAATTTAAATATTTAATAAAATTATATACAAAATTATTAACAATGGGTGCGAGAGGTAACCAAGACACTAGATTCCACTATTATGCAAAATTGAATGATAAATATTTCAAAACTCTATTCAATTCTTAAGTCCTCTTTTATCTTTAATTCACTATCCATCATACAGATTCTCAAAAATTATTTTTAAACCTTAAGCATAGATTATCAAGAGATTAAACCAAGCATAACCTATCAAACTGAATAACAAATAATTAAGACAATCATTCAAACAATTTAAAACTCTGCAAAAGCAGCGATTAGGTGAATTATATAATTAAATGAAATAGTTACCCATTTATGTTGCGTGAATAGCTCCCTCCATTGCCTTGGTTACGAGGGAATTAGCTCATCATAGTATAAATGCTCTCAAAATAATTTATTATGGCTCAAAAATGGTTTACAAATGATGAGAAGAAGAGAAAATGGTGTAAACAGCTAATGTGCGACCCACATGAAGCGTCACACAAGAAAGATAAAAGAGAAGTGCTATTGTCGTTGTGGTTCTAAGACGCACACCTATGACCCACGAAGACTTGTCGTTGTCACTGTTGAAGAACGACGGTTCCTGGACGTCCGTTCTTCATGTTCTTGAGTTGCAGCAGCAGAAAACTTTTCCTGCAACTCGTGATTTCTTCGTTCTCTTGTCTCTGCTAACTCCCCAAACTCTCGACGCCCTTCTCCTCAACCCCAGCAACCTATTTATACTCAACAGGTCGACCAAATCTTTGTAATAGCTTCAATATAATCCGGCAGTGAAGAGAATATTTCCGATATATTTTTTTTATTCTTCTGACTTGTTTCGGGATTTGTTTCCTGGTTTATCTCTTTCACGCGTCTTCTCTGAGCTGTAGAATTTGTTTCCAACCAATACAGTCGACCCATGCACGTATCTTGCATCCAAAAATTCCGAGAATAGAATATCTTCCCTGTTTTGAGAATATCTTCCCTGTTTTGCATACCACGATTATCCAGCCCAAATAACTCGATTCGAACACCCATACCATCCATGTTAGGCTATAACAGGTCCAACCCAATGAAAACTAGCCCTTGAATCTCCTTATATCACGTCCAAAATTTGCTTCAACAATTACGCAGGTGAAGAACTATTTTTCCCGCCAAAACTCGGTTCAAATGGGGAAGAAACTGGTAGCCCCCTATCCAGAGTAGGGGTGCGAATAGAAGATGCCTTGGGGGCGACTCGGGGGTGCCCCTTAGTAATTAGGTTACCCCTTATCCAAAAGCGAGAGTCCAAATAACACTTGTCCTACGGGTGCCAAAATCAACTTTTCGAGCCGAATTTTCCAAAAATGTTTATTTCCTAAAAATACATAAAAACACAATATTAGTACAAAAATAGAGTTCCAACAATACGGACATTGAGGACAAATTAGACACAAAAATGTGTCTATCACCATGTCACCAGAGTATCCGTGTCTCAGTCCTTAGAATTTTGATATTTTCTGGTATGCATTTGAGCAACATTTGAGAAAATATGAAGAAATCAGGATTTTGCTGAAACTGAGGAACTTCATAAGATAAAGGAAATAATAAAATAAGGAATCATAAAGTGTGGGACCGGATATGTCTAAGGCACGACCGACCGTCCAATAAACCTTGTCCATGGCACTTTTTCTAATTTTATAATATTTTCATGATTTGAAGGAAATATCATGAAATCAAGGAGTTTGTTGAAACGAAGGAGTTTCCTTAAAATGAAGGATTTTCCATGAGATGAAGGAAATAATAATAATAATATAAAATAAGTGGCATGTGGGACCGGCCATGGCTATGGCATGGTCGGCCGGCTAGTGGCCCGGTCCCGTGAATCTTTCCCAATTTTATATTATTTTCATGATTTGACGGAAATATCATGAAATTAAAGAGTTTCATAAGAAGGAAATAATAAAAAAAACAAATAATAAGGAATTAACGTGTGGGACCGGATAAATCCAATGCATGGCCGGTCGGCTAGTAAGCCTGGTCTCGTGACACTTTTCCTAATTTTTATTATTTCCTTGTGAAAAAGTGGGGGTCTAACAACCACACCCAATATTTCGCTTAGCAATCTGTATGGACAAACTCCAATATACTTTCTAGAGAATCAACTAGACAGCCAGACTCAATCTAGATAAAAATTATATCAAAGAGTTTTTATCTCTATCTCTCGATTTAAATCTTACTCAAGCAAACTGCGAGTCTCAATTTAAATACAAGAGAGATAAACTTGGATGGTACCAAGACCAATATCCAAGTGTCAATCAATTTAAATCAACTACCAAAAGGTCGGATATTCTAATTGATTGAACAACGCACAACCTGTATTATTTCAATTATATAAACAAATATAATGCGGAAAAAAAATAACACAGACACCAGAAATTTTGTTAACGAGGAAACCGCAAATGCAGAAAAAGCTCGGGACCTAGTCCAGATTCAACTGAAAAGGAGAGGGTACCCAAATATACCTAAATCTAAAACTTTTCCTACCTATAAGTCCTTTCTCCGAAAGTGATTTTCTATAGACTGAGTTGAGACAATACAACTAATCGGTTCATACTTCGTGTGATCTTCTATGGATACGAGATCGAGACAATACAACAACGAAGTATGTTTACTTGATATAAAGGTTCGGACTTAACCAAACACAATAGGATTGCTTACCAAGTAAATGGGAATTAACGTTTGTGTAATTTACTTTAATTATAATAAAACAATTATAATGCGAAAAATAAAAGTAAATGACAAAACAAGATTTTGTTAACGAGGAAACCGAAAATGCAGAAAAACCCCAGGACCTAGTCCAGAATTGAATACTCTCAGGATTAAGCCGCTAAACAAAATTACACTTAACTTCGTATAGTTGAGACCAAGTAACTAACCTTATAGTTCACCTAGTTCCGTCTGTATTCCCACGCCTCCGACTTATGAATAAGTCACGTACTTGGAACAATCCCTTTGGTTCGTATTCCAAACATTAAAGGAACAAGAAATATGTTTGGTATCAACTCTATTCAACCAAGTGATATGAGTCGGACAAAGGCTCTTCCGTTTATCTCAACATAAACTCCTTCGTCGGGTCTAGATCTATCTTATGTTCAATCACCCAAAGGTAATCGATTAACATTAAGCCAACAACACCTTTAATCCGAAGAACCGTGTTGATGCCGATCTACTCAATTAATCAATCCAATCTACCACAACGATAAACAGATTATTAATTGGATCCTCTTTTACCCAAACAAGTATTGTGCACACCAAAGATTATAAAACCCAAGTCAGATCTTCAATATCTTCTTTGTCTTCAAATCTTCTTAAATCTTCAATAAAAACCTGCACACAATCACTTGAATCTCTTGTGATCAATCACGCATAGGAGTCTGTTAACAACGGATTATCACAAGATCGTCTTTAGAACTAACAACAGTCTAAAGATCCTTGTCGAAACTCTGAACTAGTTTGAATGAATCTTATATCAGAAGAGAAGATTCTCAAGAATAAACAAACTATGTGCAATTAGATTTCAACCACCGTTAGTCAATCAAATCAATCGAAAACAAAGATAAACCGCAATTATCTAGTTTCCCACCAACGGGTCGCGCTAGAGCTTCTCAATCCAAAAGAAGACATTAAAACGAGCGGTCGTAAGAGATTTCACCTAATTAGATTGCTCTGCTCTCCGATAGGAGGCTACACCAGTAACAAAGACAAAAGAGGAAGTCTGTTGTTACGAAGGATTAGTTTTCTAGAAAGGAAAACTTCGTGTATTTATAGACAAGGAAGTTTGGACACCAAGGAATTTCCAAAACAGGAAATATTTTCAAGATATTCATAAATGCACAGATTCGATTTTCATAATTCCTGGAAATGCTCTGTCCAAAAATAACAGTCGAAATCTCTCGGAAAATCTAATTAGTAAATGCACATTACTAATTCTGTAATTTCCCTACAAAGATAAATTAATAACCTTAATTAAAAGAATCTTAACTTACTTATGTTTCAATCCTGGGATTCTCTTCCCTTAGCCGTTAAGGAATAGCTTTGAACAATTATAGAACTAAACATTCACATCACGTGTTCAAAGTTTGTCGACATCTTTACTTTGTAAGTTCTCTTTCACACTTACAACATTGAAACCGATTTTCCACACTTCCAAACAAGTTTAGAATTGGTTCATCTGACTTTCAAGAACTATGTGATTGATGAAACCAACATTCAATCAGAATCATGGGTTTACGGTTCTACCAAAACAAGTTTCGGTTCTACCTCCATGTGAGTACTACGCATAGTCACACTAGCTTCCCAAAGATTCGGTTGACTAGGTACTAGCATCGGTTCCCCACATATATATGGTATCTAACTTATATAAGTTGCACATGTCCATAGGATCAGTTCCCCTTTTTGCTATAAACCTTGCTTCAGCCCACACAAGGATCAGTTCCCCTTGATGTACTGCACCTCTTACAAGGATCAGTTCCCTTTCCCTTACTAGGATCAGTTCCTTTTCCCTTACAAGGATCGGTTCCCTTTCCCCAAGGCAGACATAATTCGATCATACTATATGTGGTTACTTAAGATTGGTTTTACTAATAAAAGTTATACCAATATAAAAGTCAGGACTTTGTGAATAGTTCTACCAAGAACACAACAAGTTGTGAGCGGTTATACTCTATCACACATATTGGTTGTTCATAAGATATGCAATGAATAACAAAACCAATAACTCCTGACAATTTCCTTTTCGGTTCACAAACAAGTTTATGAACTTACTTCCTTAGAACACATGTAAACATTATTCCATAGGATGAAATCCTCACCTCATACCCATACATAATCACAATAGCATTCAAATGATTATGACGATGTCTTATCTACAAAGTTTAATGGTTAAGAAATAAACCTCGTATTGTATTCCTTAATTCTATGTCTATCTAGAGTTCAAATATGCTTCGCAGTTATGTTTTCAATATGCATGACTTGAAAGATACGTTAGGGAATGAAACAGTTCAAGTCAAATATCACTATCCTCAAGTGGAAGGATGATTGTTGTCTTTGTAGCTCCTTGCTTCTTCACATCTTCAAGACTTCTCAATACTTGTAATGTCTCATATCCTAATTCTTTCAAGATAGCCTATACGAAGTTTAACTCTAGTATATAATCAAGCGACTCTTAACATGAGTTTTGATTCACTAAAATATGACAACCAAACTTGACATACCAACGCTTGGTGGGTTCAACCGAGCAATACTCTAATAGTCTCCCCTTTATCAATTTTAGTGACAAAACTCTTACATCATATGGATAAACAAATTACAAGAACTCATTACACTCCGCTTGATTCCCGATTCAACAGCACAGTAAAACTGCTTACATTCAATCCTTGAAAATGTCGTTGTTGACATTATAATAACAAAGAAAATACTCCCCCTAAGGAAGATAGGTAGATATTCAATCCTCAGGTCTTTGTTATACCAATCTATATGAGATGTTGCTCCCCCTTAGTCTGTGCTATCACTCTTTCGTTAGATAAAACATTCAAGTACCAATGTTCTTTTCCTTAGTGATACCAATTAATATAAAATCAATGCCAATATCACTTGTTTACTCCATATATTTCTCCCCCTTTTTTCACAAAAATGACAAAGAAACGAAAAAATAAAGGACAACATGAAAAGAATCTTACAAATCTCAGAATAGACTTGTAAACCTGTAGAGTTAGGCACGAGGGTTCCACACATCACGTTCTGATAACCAATATCAAAACCGAAAATACAAGTAGTCTTATTTTGATATGTTACCAAGGAAACAATTGCCCGAAACAATTTTTCCCATTTAGTTTAGCAAAACAAAAACAACTAATCACATTAGTTCCTTTGCTAAACCGATTGTTCAAAAACAACTGCTTAAATCGGTAGGACCAAAATAAAGATTAACTCCATTTTTCTCACCAGGTTCTAATTATAAACTTAGACCTTTCAATTTTAAACAAACCAAATACTAGGTTAGTTAACTAGTTTGATAAGACAAACTAAGATCAGAATTAACTTAGTTTCTTATCCGGAATCGAATTGGACTAAACAACTCATCCCGTACACATATTATTTCGTTAAGCCATAAATAATTCATACAAACCAAAATAAATCAACTTGCATAATTATTCACCTCAACCGGAAGCAATTGAAACAACATAGAGATTAAAAGCACCGCAATTACACTGTAATTTTGTAAGCCTAAACCATTGAAACTATACAAAAGCAAGATAACAATAGTTTTTCTTAACCGGAACCAATTGAATCACACACACATCAATTGTGCCGAAATTTTGTAATCCTAAACGATTGATACCACACAATAAAGCAAGATAACAATAGTTTTTCTTAACAGGAACTAATTGAAACACACATCCACACACACATCATGGAATAAATATTAAATTGAACCTAAATTTTGTTAAGCAAAAGCAACAAATATATATAATATAAACTCAGGCTTTTCCTAAACAGGAAACAATTAATTAACAAGATTGTTACCTCAAATTTCGCATCCACTTCTCCAATATGATAGCATCTTCATCCAGGGAGAATTGATATCGAAATATCCCCACGTTGTCATCCTTATGCATAAACAAAAGAATAACAACACACCTCAACATTTACCAGAGAAAGGTTGAAAACCGGTTTTAACAATTGCAAGCAAAAGTTAAAAACCGTCGAAACACATATGCTTTTATGTTAAACCAAAAACCGATTCAACATATTGTGACTTTTTCACATATTGTTTCTATTAGAACCCCTCATAATCCTTTGATAAATCCTACCTACTAGGGCTAGAACTTAATCCCGCTAAATCAAAAAATCACCCAAACCATGAGGGTTCACAATATATGAGATCGAATATTAAGATAGTAAAACCGAAATCAAACATATCATAAATAAATTTGCAATACACCATAAATGTTTAACATAAAATCAAGTATTTAAATTACCTCAATCTTGTAGGAAATTGAATTACGAAAACAACGCAAAAAGAATGAAGTCATTCCGAGTTCGGACGAAGAAGTTATGTGCAAAACAGTTTTTACACTTCTTCGTAAGGGGACCTCTCACTAGGATCGGTTCCCTTACCATGACATGGTACTAGGATCGGTTCCCTCACTATGACAGGGTACTAGGATCGGTTCCCAAGAGTTACTTGTGATAGATAGATCACAACACTAAACTGTTTTTCGACATAACTTTTGCATACGATGTCCGAATTCAGTGATTTTTGGCTCGTTTTGACCACAAAAGCAAGAGCTACACATATATGATCAGTAGATATCAACATCATAAACTCAAAATTACCTTTTATTTCAAAACCCAAATATAGATAGATAAAGTATGAGTATAGAAGAAAAGAAATCTCCTAAAGATGTTAATTAGTCATAAAGTAACCGATAGATCATGTGCTCAGTTTTTCATGTGCTTCCTCACCTTTTAAGAATATTGAGCCCTAATGGTGAGCATGCACATTCTAACACAACTAGGTTGTGTTGAGTTGATCCTTGTCTTGTTCGCCACGAGTGATTAAGACGGAATCATCATTCTTGACCTCTTGCTTGGTTTGTTTCATCTTGTTCCATCTCTTGTTTTTCTTCTTTGACTTGTGATGTAGAGTGTCATTATCACAACCTTTACTAGTACAAGAGATTTCAGACATAATGTCTTTCTTTATCCTTTCAAGAAGACTCTTGTAATTATTGTCACTAATAATTAACAGCTGAGAGTCATTCTTGTGACTAACTTTTGGTCCCTTCTTGGCTATGGAGGACTTAGGGACCCATTTAGAGTTGGGTTTCGCAGGAGAAGCTTTCTCCTTCACAATACCATTAGGATCATCGCCCTTTTAAATATTTTGCGAAACACCCTTTCTCCAATTTGGAACATCAGATCTTGCTTTTGCATTTAAAAAGTCATCTCTCTTTCTATAATTGGTCCTTTTATGAAATGACCTTGTCGAGTGATATGCAAAATTTGAACTATCTTTTTCCTAAACTTAGGACAATACCGATCTGAGTTCTTATGAGGATAAAACTTAGCCAATTCGTTTGATACACTAGAAAGTGCATATTGCATCTTACGAACTTTGCATCCCCATTGCAAGTGTCCTTTATGACCACAATAAAAACAATGCTTAGTATAAATATACGAAGTATGAGTTTTAATGTTACCTCTTTGTGGACCCTCTTGCATTGGAGCACGACGAGTTTTCTTCTTCTTCTTTTGATCCTCGTTCAACGTTGTTGCTTTCTTGACATTAGCAGAAGTCCTCTCTTTGATTGCTGCTGGTTGAACGCTATTCTTAGGCTTGACAGACTTTTATTCTTTACAAGAAATAAGAGCATCTTTGTCGTCAGTGGAAACCTCTAATTGATAAGAATTTGTAGATTTAACAAATTTTACCTCTTTGATAATATTTGAAGAATATATTCCCTTATATCCCAATCCTCGTGTATCACGATGATTTCTACTTGCTTATAACATTGAGGTTAAATTGTTTGAGCTAGCATTGAACTTTTTAAGGTCCAAATTTTCTTCTTCCAATATCTTGATTTTATCAAGACCACTATCTAGATCAGCCTCAAGGCGTTTTTCTCGGGAGAGATATTCACCTTCTTTCTCTTCAAACCTCTTTTGTTGAGAGTTCATCCTTGCATCGGATTCAAAAAGTTTTTCTTCAAGACCATGTATTTTTTAAGAAGTATCTTCCCTAAACTTCTTGTGATCTTGATGCATCCTTTCAAATTCAATTTTCATTGCTTTAGAAACATTCTCATTTTTCTCAAATACCTTTTTGTAAATAAGCAATTTTTGTGAGTATTCTTCTTCCAGCAAGTTATGCTTTTCATTGAGATTTTCAAACTTTAAAGTTAAATCTCGTTCTCTTTCAAGTGTTGAAATAAGTTCATTAGAACAACTATGAAATTTTTTGCTCAATTCCTTTAGTTCAGATGTTTTTACACTTGATCTTTCATCAGAAATCTCTAGTATAGAACATAAAGACATCTCGTTATCAAAAAGAGATTTTTCAGAAGAGCAAGTAGAACCTTCAGACTTATTCTCATAAGAGCAAGTAGAACTTGATGAAGAAGCTCCTTTTAAGCATTTCTTAAAATCAAAACTTTCAACGTCTTGCGATACGTTAACTGAGTCTTTCTTTAGTTTTCGCTCTCGCTTAACTCTACTTTGACTCATGTATTATAGGTTGGATCGCATCAAACACAAATTTTTAGATATTTTCGTGTTTTCCTGCTCTGATACCAATTGAAAAGGCGAGGGTACCCAAATATATCTCAAGCTAAAAATTTTCCTACCTATAAGTCCTTTCTCCGAAAGTGATTGTCTATGGACTGATTCGAGACAATACAACTAATCGGTTCACACTTCGTGTGATCGTCTATGGATACGAGATCGAGACAATACAACAACGAAGTATGTTTACTCAATATAAAGGTTCGGACTTAACCAAACACAATAGGATTGCTTATCAAGTAAATAGGAATTAATGTGTGTGTAATTTGCATTAACTATAATAAAACAATTATAATGCGGAAAATAAAAGTAAATGACAAAACAAGATTTTGTTAACGAGGAAACCTCAAATGCAGAAAAACCCCTGGACCTAGTCCAGAATTAAATACTCTCAGGATTAAGCCGCTGCACAAAATTACACTTAACTTCGTATAGTTGAGACCAAGTAACTAACCTTATAGTTCACCTAGTTCCGTATGTATTCCCACGCCTCCGACTTATGAATAAGTCACGTACTTGGAACAATCCCTTTGGTTCGTATTCCAAATAGTAAAGGAACAAGAACTCTGTTTGGTATCAACTCTATTCAACCAAGTGATATGATTCGGACAAAGGCTTTTCCGTTTATCTCAACATAAACTCCTTCGTCGGGTCTAGATCTATCTTATGTTCAATCACCCATAGGTAATCGATTAAGATTAATCCAACAACACTTTTAATCCGAAGAACCGTGTTGATGCCGATCTACTCAATTAATCAATCCAATCTACCACAAGGATAAACCGATTATTAATTGGATCCTCTTTTACCCAAACAAGTATTGTGCACACCAAAGATTATAAAACCCAAGTCAGATCTTCAATATCTTCTTTGTCTTTAAATCTTCTTAAACATTCAATAAAAACCTGCACACAATCACTTGAATCTCTTGTGATCAATCACGCATAGAACGGAGTCTGTTAACAGTGGACAATCACAAGATCGTCTTTAGAACTAACAACAGTCTACAGATCCCTGTCGAAACTCTGAACTAGTTTGAGTGAATATTATATCAGAAGAGAAGATTCTCAAGAATAAACAAACTAGGTGCAATCATATTTCAACCACCGTTAGTCAATCAAATCAATCGAAAACAAAGATAAACCGCAATTATCTAGTTTCCCACCAACAGGTCGCGCTAGAGCTTTTCAATCCCAAAGAATACTTTAAAACGAGCGGCCGTAAGAGATTTCACTTAATTAGATTACTCTCCTCTCCGGTAGGCGGCTACACCAGTAACAAAGAAAAAAGAGTAAGTCTGTTGTTACGAAGGATTAGTTTGCTAGAAAGGCAAACTTCGTGTATTTATAGACAAGGAAGTTTGGACACCAAGGAATTTCCAAAACCGAAAATATTCTCAAGATATTCATAAATGCACAGATTCGGTTTTTATAATTCCTTGAAATGCTTTGTCCAAAAATAACAATCGAAATCTCTCGGAAAATCTAATTAGTAAATGCACATTACTAATTCTGTAATTTCTCTATAAAGATAAATTAATAACCTTAATTAAAAGATTCTTAACTTACTTATGTTTCGATCTGGGATTCTCTTCCCTTAGTCGTTAAGGAATATCTTTGAACAATTATAGAAATAAACATTCACAGCACGTGTTCAAAGTTTGTCGATATCTTTATTTTGTAAGTTCTCTTTCACACTTACAACCTTGAAACCGATTTTCCACACTTCCAAACAAGTTTATAATTGGTTCATCTGACTTTCAAGAACTATGTGATTGATCAACATTCAATCACAATCATGGGTTTACGGTTCTACCAAAACAAGTTTTGGTTCTACCTCCATGTGAGTACTACGCATAGTCACACTAGCTTCCCAAATATTCGGTTGACTAGGTACTAGGATCGGTTCCCCACATATATATGGTATCTAACTTATATGTGTTGCACATGTCCATAGGATCGGTTCCCCTTTCTGCTATAGACCTTGCTGCACCCCATACAAGGATCGGTTCCCCTTGATGTACTGCACCCTTTACAAGGATCGGTTCCCTTTCCTTTACTAGGATCGGTTCCCGTTCCCTTACTAGGATCGGTTCCCTTTCCCTTACAAGGATCTGTTCCCTTTCCCCAAGGCAGACATAATCAGATCATTACCACAGGTGATTACTTAAGATTGGTTTTACTAATAAAAGTTATACCAATACAAAAGTCAGGACTTTGTGAATAGTTCTACCAAGAACACAACAAGTTGTGAGCGGTTATAATCTATCACACATATTGGTTGTTCATAAGATATGCAATGAATAAAAAAAACCAATAACTCCTGGCAATTTCCTTTTCGGTTCACAAACAAGTTTATGAACTTACTTCCTTAGAACACATGTAAACATTGTTCCCTAGGATGAAATCCTCACCTCATACCCATACATAATCACAATAGCATTCAAATGATTATGGCGATGTCTTATCTACAAAGTTTAATGGTTAAGCAATAAACCTCGTATTGTATTCCTTGATACTATGTTTATTTAGAGTTCAAATATGCTTCGCAATTATGTTTTCAATATGCATGACTTGAAAGATACGTTAGGTATTGATACAGTTCAAGTCAAATATCACTAACCTCAAGTGGGAGGATGATTGTTGTCGTTGTAGCTCCTTGCTTCTTCACATCTTTAAGACTTCGCAATAGTTGTAATGTCTCATATCCTAATGCTTTAAAGCTAACCTATACGAAGTTTAACTCTAGTACATAATCTAGAGACTCTTACCATGAGTTTTTATTCACTAAAATATGACAACCAAACTTGACATACCAACGTTTTGTGGGTTCAAACGAGCAATGCTCTAACAGAACACACACTGTATTAAGCCGTTACAAACACTAGCCTGCTCCAAACTAACTTCAGTCTGGACTGTAGTTGAATCCCAACCAATATGACACTGATCCAAGGTACAGTTATGCTCCTACGTCTCTGATCCCAGCAGGATACTACGTACTTGATTCCCTTAGCGGATCTCACCCACAACTAAGAGTTGCCACGACCCAAAGTCGAAGACTTTAACAGAAAAATATGTATCACACAGAAAAGTCTATGATAATAGATAAATCCATCTCCCAGGAATATACCTATGAGTTTTTTTCCGTCTTTTTATAAATCAAGATGAACAAGAACTAATTGATAAATCGGTTTTATATTCCCGAAGAACAACCTAGTATTATCAATCACCTCACAATAGTCTTAATCGACGCAGCGAAAAAAGATATCGTGGAATCACAAACGATCAGACGAAGATGTTTGTGATTACTTTTTATATTGCCTATCGGAGATAGAAATCTCAAGCCAATTATTACAATTGTACTCGTACGATAGAAACAGCAAGATCAGATCACACAACTACAAGAAAAGTAGTATCGGTCTGGCTTCACAATACCAATGAAATCTTTAAGTCGTTAACCCGGTTTAGAAGAAGAAACCAAAGGTTAAAGGAGAATCGACTCTAGCTTAGCACAACTAGTATCACACAGAATGTGTGGGGATTAGTTTTCCCAGTTGCTAGAGTTCTCCCTTATATAGTCTTTCAAATCAGGGTTTGCAATCAATGTTAGCTTGGTAACAAAGCATTCAATATTCATCATTAGATGAAAACCTGATTAGATTCAAGCTAATATTTATCAACCATTAGATCGAAAACATAGCTTTTTATACACAAATGAAATGCACGTTCCTGGGCTTGTATAACCGTACCGAAACTTGTACATTAGTTGGTTAAACAATAGTTAACCAAATGGTTATCCATATGATCACTTTCATATCAACCATATTCTTCTTCACCATAACTAGTTCAAATGACTCAAATGAACTAGTTAGAGAGTTGTTCAATTGAAAGGAAATCTCATGTACTACACAAGACACAATTGAAGCAAAAACGATTTGATTCACTTGAATCGGTTCATGAACTCTATAGCCACGGTTTGCAATTGCATTTCTGAGTTTATAAAGATAAGTTCACTAAAAATCAGTTTTAGACATAACCTACTCAAGTTCGCGGACTGGGTTCACGGACTTATGTTCCCGGATGGAGTTTACAAAATCCAGCAGAAATTCTCGGGTTTAATAACTTCGCCAGTTCGCGGACTGAGTTCACGGAATTATCTCACACACTTCTCCTGTTCACTTGATCAACAAAGTTAGCAAACTTCGGTTCAAGCAATAAGGACTTATACATATATGTGTTTCCATAACAATGCTTATATCCTCCAAATGGTTATATAGTCTAAACTCTCATTTCAATCATTGAAACATTCTCAAAGGACTTTATATAGTTGTTATTCACATACCATTTTTCGTCAGGGCAATTTTCAAAGTGATTGAAAGATAACATGACTTTCGTCACTAGGTAAAGATGAACTTGGCTAAATCGAGAGCTTTACCAACACATATTTCGAGAAATAGATAGGCGAGGTAAAGTCGGCTCGAAATACGAAATGTGTATAATCTAAGTCTATATAGCAAAACGACTTTTGTCTCAAGATAGGAGACAAATAGACTTTTGAGTAATAGATAATTTCAAGTCTCCACATACCTTTTAGTCGATGAAGATACACCAGTTCCTGGAGTAGTCCTTCGTCCTGTATGATGATTGCCATGGAGTTCTTGAGATCAACTACACTTTCTATCCTAGTCCGAGACCTTAGCTATAGTAGACTAGAAATCAAGACTTATAGTTTTGATCACTAACATTGAAAAACATGCTTGAGATAGTAACGCATGCGAGTTCGACCAAGCAATGCTCTAACGATCTCCCCCTTTGTCAATTTTAGTGACAACTATCAATACATATGGAATACAAACTTTTGTAGCTCCTATTCCACATGCCTAATCTTTAACATTACTCGAAATCTTCCTCACTTCCAAGTACTCAAATGATCCCAAAGGTTGTAAGTTTAGCATCATCGTTGCTGAAAATCCGTAGCTATAACAACGAGAAAACAAGAGTTCTCAATCATTATTATACGGTGTCACGGTATCATTACACAGCGTCAAAGTTCAATTGTATCACAACTTTAACAACAATACTATGGTGATATGTCACTCCCCCTTAGTCAATACTCCATCTCGAAACCACTCCCCCTTACATAATGATCCAAAAACCATATGTATTTGTAGTGTGAACTACATATTTTAGTTCTCCCCCTTTTTGTCAATAAAATTGGCAAAGGTACGAAAACGGGATCCTAATGAAATTTCCAAAAGAGACATTTCATGACCAAAAGAAAGCATATATCATCTTATTTATATGCAATCATAAAGCCTGAGCTAAATGCATTCATCGAGGAGTTTAAAGATACAAGATAACCCCTATAATATTCCACAACCGCACTCCCCACAAAGATTTGGCAATTAAGAACAAGTTCAAAAGAACTCTTCCCCATAAAATGTCATTCCCGAAAGAACAACAAGAGCGACCTTAATTTTAAAAAGAAAAGAAGGATTTCTTTGGACATACCAGTATGAATTTGAATCCAAAATATTAAATTAATCATAAGAGAACCCATGATTAACTTAATTGGAATGCTCAACACAAGTAAACTTATGGAGACTTAAAAAACTCAATTAGATTAATCACAAGAAAACCCATAATTAATCTAATCAAAATACACAACCAAACTAATCACAAAAGTAATCAATTTAATTGGTCATGCTCGACACAAAGTATCTCATGGAACAACAACTATGCCAAAACAATGACTCTGTCGATAGAGCTCAACATAAGATCGATCTAATACCTTGGAATAATCAAGGATTCATTCTATTTTCCATCATCATTTGCACAATGACATCCAAAAGACATAATCCTTGAACACAAAAGATTTTAACCTATCTTCCATCAAAAATTGACATAATAGGCTTAACTTTTGTATTTTTCAAAAGCCAATTCATTCTTTCATCAATACATACATATCAACTCACGAACGACTTTACTTTTGACAAAGTATGGGATAATCAAGTTCACAGACGTAAACACACATATCCCGTAACAATATTTCAATATATGAAATCATAAAGATTAATACTGCAAAAATCATATTCCAAACAAATTTAGAATTTAAACCAATAAATCTAAAAACATGAAGATGAAAATGTTGCACATAGCTATGTGTAATCAAAATAATGGCTATTCCAAACTCTAGTTATTCTTCTAAGCAAAACAAGAAAAATAGGTGATTTAGTAGGAAAATAAAAAGAAAATCAGAGTTCACTGAGGATCTCATATCTTTCAATGAATTCATCGAAGAAGGTGTCACTGATTTCCTTTACCTTCTTGACCGTAGATACACCATGTTCATGAGTAAGAACACCAACTTTACGATCAACAACCCGAGCAAGTTGTCTAGCCTTGACGCAATCCATGATGAGCTTCTTTTGATTCCGTATCAGAAGATTCTGATTAGCAAGGATTCTGGCCTGACCATCCAATAGTTGGTTTATTTTCAGTTGAAAGTTTGCAAACTCGACCTTTGAATCGTTCTGAAAACGGGTTAAATCTTTAACGAAATCATCAATCCAGGAGTTATGATCCTTTATTTCAAGCATCTTCTTTAGAACCAGCTCTTGAATTGACTCACGTCCTTGAACGTCTTCCTCCATATCAAGATGCACAATCTCTTGATATTTTGTAGAGTTCTCCATATAATTTTTGTTAGGGATGAAAAAACACAATATAGAGAAATATATATGTGTGTAAACAGGAGAAGGAAACTCTTGTTTTGGAAACCCTATGAACTCATAAGAGGAGGACGCGAATGTTTGTGGACCTTCAGCACACAAAAAGGAAAAAAACTTAAACATAAAAGATATACAACATACTTGAGTAATTCTCAATTATTGTCCTTGCACCTCTCAAGTTAGGAACAAGGAAAAGAATACCTGGAATCAGGTGGTAGAGTGAGAATTAATCCCACTATGATCATTGGGAATTGAGTTGTACATGTCATCTGACAGCATGATCCTTGTGTTCTTCGTCTTTCTTCGATTGACATTCATCTCAGAAGAAAAAGACACAGCTTGAGAAACATATCCGTCAGAAGGCTTTCTCTGAGGAAAAAATCTAGGTTCTTTTGCAATTGGCACAAGAGGATCAAAATAGATATGGATCCATTTTCTAGACTTATATTTTCCAGACTTATTCTTATAAACACAAGGAATGTGTTCATTAGTGACACAAGAGTTTGTGCCATTGAGATGACTTGTTCCCTGTGATGATTTCTAAAATAGAGATCATTTTTATAAGATTTCTTATTTTCTATAGACATGCGATTCACTGCAGTAGTCGACTGACTATTTATTCCATTGACAGTGGAAAGAAGCAAATTATGAAGTTTAAAAAAAAATTTCCTTCTGCCAAAATAATGGATAGCATATTGATTCTTTTTCCCACGGAAAGTACAGGTTCGTGGAGGAGAATCAATAATTGGCACCTGTTTTAACTTTATAGCCATATGAGAAGATTGTAAGTTATGTAAATTTTCCTTGACACAATCTTCTTCTGGAGAACATTTTGTCATGTACTGTAATTCATGAGAATTAGTTTATACAGATGAATTTCCCCTTAAGACAGAGTTTTCCTTTTCCAAGGATCTGCACTGTTCATGGGCCAGAGTAAGAGATGCACTTAGTTTCTCTTTTTCGACACGAAGTCTGTTAAGATTTGATGAATGCGTCTCGATCAAACGTTTTTCTCTAATTGAGTCTTCCTTAACAATATCCTCAAGAACACTAATCTTTTCACGATGTAGAGTAGTTTCTTGGAGAATTTTTTCAATATTCTTAGAGAAGGACTCAATGATGCTATAGAGATCATGTTCTCGATCAAGAGACTTTTCAAATTCATCAATAAGCTGATCATGATTCTGAAAATCAATAGTTTCAGCAGAGTTTTTTGAGATTCTGGTGAGCTCCTTTTCAGCCTTTTCCAGAGTGTCACATGCCTCATGAGAATAAGACATGTCAACATCAGATGGAAAAATCTTTCTACCTCGGGATTCAGAAGAATCAACTAAAGAGTAACCCTTTGAGGTGTTTCCAAGAAACTTGGCGTAATCGAAAGCTTCAGGAGACATCTGGGTATGCGTAAGAGAGACTTTGTCCTCAGACTCATATTGCCACAAACACAGACTTATCAGGTCTTAAACGTGTTTGCCTGCTCTGATACCAATTGAAAAAGCATGGTCTAACAACCATACCCGATATTTCGCTTAGCAATCTGTATGGACAAACTCCAGTATACTTTCTAGAGAATCAACTAGACAGTCAGACTCAATCTAGATAAAAAGTATATCAAAGAGTTTTTATCTCTATCTCTCAATTTAAATCTTACTCAAGCAAACTGTGAGTCTCAATTTAAATACTAGAGAGATAAACTTGGATGGTACCGAAGACCAATTTCCAAGTGTCAATCAATTTAAATCAACAACCAAAAGGTCGGATATTCTAACTGATTGAACAACGCATAACCTGTATTATTTCAATTATATAAACAAATATAACGTGGAAAAGAAATAACACAGACACCAGGAATTTTGTTAACGAGAAAATCGCAAATGCAGAAAAACCCCGGGACCTAGTCCAGATTGAACACACAATGTATTAAGCCTATACAGACACTAGCATACTCCAAACTAACTTCAGTCTGGACTGTAGTTTAACCCCAACAAATCTCACACTGATCCAAGGTACATTTATACTCTTACGTCTCTGACCCCAACAGGATACTACGTACTTGATTCCCTTAGCTGATCTCACCCACAACTAAGAGTTGCTACGACCCAAAGTCGAAGACTTTAATAAACAAATCTGTATCACACAGAAAAGTCCATGATAATAGATAAATCCGTATCCCAAGAATATACCTATGAGTTTTGTTACGTCTTTTGATAAATCAAGGTGAACAGGAACTAATTGATAAACCGGTCTTATATTCCTGAAGAACAGCCTAGTATTATCAATCACCTCACAATGGTCTTAATAGACGCAGCGAAAAAAGATATCGTGGAATCATAAACGATGATACGAAAATGTTTGTGATTACTTTTTATCTTGCCTATCGGAGATAAAAATCTCAAGCCAATTATTACAATTGTACTCGTACGATAGAAACATCAAGATCAGATCACACAACTACAAGAAAAGTAGTATCGGTCTGGCTTCACAATACCAATGAAGTTGTTAAGTCGTTAACCTGGTTTAGAAGAAGAAACCAAAGGTTAAAGGAGAATTGACTCTAGATTATCACAACTAGTATCACACAGAATGTGTGGGGATTAGTTTTCCCAGTTGCTAGAGTTCTCCCTTATATAGTTTTTCAAATCAGGGTTTGCAATCAATGTTAGCTTGGTAACAAAGCATTCAATATTCACCGTTAGATGAAAACCTGATTAGATTCAAGCTAATATTTATCAATTGTTAGATCGAAAATATAGCTTGTTATACACAAATGAAATGCACGTTCCTGGGCTTGTGTAACCATACCCAAACTTGTACATTAGTTGGCTCAACAATAGTTAACCAAATGGTTAGCCATATGATCACTTTCATACCAACCATATTCTTCTTCACCATAACTAGTTCAAATGACTCAAATGAACTAGTTAGAGAGTTGTTCAACTGAAAAGAAATCTCATGTACTACATAAGACACAATTGAAGCAAAAACTATTTGATTCACATGAATCGATTCATGAACTCTATAGCCACGGTTTTCAATTGCATTCCTTAGTTTATAAAGATAAGATAACTAAACATCGTTTTTAGACATAACCTACTCAAGTTCGCGGACTGGGTTCGCGGACCTAAGTTCCCGGATGGAGTTTACAAACTCCAGCAAAAATTATTGGGTTTGAGAACTTCGCTAGTTCGCGGACTTAGCTCACGCACTTCTCCTGTTCACTTGATCAACAGAGTTCGCAAACTTCGGTTACAGCAATAAGGACTTATACATATATGTGTTTCCACAACAATGCTTATATCCTTCAAATGGTTATATAGTATAAACTCTCATTTCAATCATTGAAACATTCTCAAAGGACGTTATATATTTGTTATTCACAAACCATTTTTCGTCAGGGAAATTTTCAAAGTGATTGAAACATAACATGACTTTCGTCACTAGGTAAAGATGAACTTGGCTAAAGCGAAAGCTTTACCAACACATATTTCGAGAAATAGATAGGCGAGGTAAACTCGGCTCGAAATACCAAATGTGTATAATCTAAGTCTATATAGCAAAACGACTTTTGTCTCAAGATAGGAGATAAATAGACTTTTGAGTGATAGATAAGTTCAAGTCTCCACATACCTTTTAGTCGATGAAGATCCACCAGTTCCTTGAGTAGTCCTTCGTCTTGTATGATGATTGCCATGGAGTTCTTGATCTCAACTACACTTTCTATCCTAGTCCGAGACCTTAGCTATAGTAGACTAGAAATCAAGACTACTTATAGTTTTGATCACTAACATTGTGCGAGGTCGACCGAGCAATGCTCTAACACCTTGATATGAAGGAAACACCATGAAATTGAGGAGTTTCCTTAAGACGAATGAGTTTTGTTCAAATGAATAAATTTTCATGAGATCAAGGAAAAATAATAAAATATGATAAAATAAAGAATCAGGCGTGGGACCGTCCACGGCATGACTGGGCCCAGTCCCCTGGCGCCTTAGCTAATATTTTATTATTATTATTTCTCTTCCTATTTTGCATAGGTTCATCGTTCTTTCATATTTTTGAATGCTCGTTCGCGCATTCAAGTGCTCGTTAGTACATTATTGCTGAGTACACTTGCACCATTTTCGTCGGGGATTACTCGATAGCGGCTCAGATGCCCGTACGTTGAATATTAATCACTAACCCATGAAATTTTGCTGAGAAGAACCATGAATTGAAGTAATGAAATATTATGAAAAATGTAGAATATTTTCTAGTATTCAGTTAGTGAATTTAATGACTAGAAACAATTAATCGATGGATCTACACTAGCAGGCATGCTGTCTAGGAGCATTAATTATTCAAGAATTGAGCGATATGAGCTTGTTGAAGCGTCATATTTCGTTTATATAGTCAGGGAAAACATTGTTACATCCTGAAGACGTTATTGTTGTATACTAGCAGGCAAGCTGTCTAGGAGCCGTCTAATTGTTCGATTCTATATAAAGTGATTTACTGAAATTGCTCAGCATTCATGAGATGTGTCGTTGCCTCAGCTGAGAGACTTCATATTCATGTATGCTCTGAGAGACAGTATACTTAGTCAAAGGTTCTTGTGGCATGAGATTTCATGCTTCAACGAGAGACATGAGCCTCAATACTCATCTGGTTGCTGGATCAGGAATATGTAAGATTATGGTTTTACGATTTTAGCCTTTGTAGAAAATCCACCATCAACACTTGTTCACCTTGATTTATCAAAATACGGAATTACAACTTCGTAGGTATTTCTGTGGGAGACAGATTTATCTATCAGAATAGACTTTTCTGTGGGAGACAGATTTGTTTATAAAGTCTCCGACTTTGGGTCCTAGCAACTCTTAGTTGTGGATGAGAGCAGCTAAGGGAATCAAGTGCGTAGAGTTCTGTTGGGATTCAGAGGCGTAAGGAACGCGAATGTACCTTAATCAGTGTGAGACTTGGTTAGGGCTCAACAACATTCCCGTGCGAAGTTAACCTGTAGTAGGCTAGCGTCTGTAGCGGCTTAATACAGTGTGGTGTTCAAAATTGGACCAGGTCCGGGTTTTTATTTTGCATTTTCGGTTTCCTCTTTATCATAACTTCTGGTATCTGTGTTATTTCTTTTCCGCATTGTATTTGTTTATATAATTGAAATATCACATATTGTGCGTAGTTCAATCAATTGGTAAATCCAACCTTTGGTTTTTGATAGAAATTGATTGACACTTAAACATTGGTTTTTGATACCGTTCAAGTTATTTCTCATATCAATCGGGCTCACAAATTTATATCTGTTCGATTGCAGATTGTATTGAGAAATAGAGATACAACTCTTGGATATATTTCCTTGACCGAGTCTGACTGTCTAGTTGATTCTCTTGGAATTATATTGGAGTTAGTCCATACATATTACCGAACGAAATATTGGGTGTGGTTGTTAGACCCTCGCTTTTTAATTATGAACTTTGACTGTTCAGTTCATCAATTAAGACTCATAGTCTAAATAGGTCTAAGATTGATCACACATCAAAATATGTCTGCAAAGCAGACTTTCACATGAGATATCAATTCATGTCACATGGGGGGATAACATTAGGGTTTTGGTCTGACGGCCTACAGCACGTGCAATGTGCAATACATCCATATTGAGAAATATGAGTAAGTCATGCTAACAACTAAGGAGTAAATGAAATAGTGAATCGTCAATCAACTAAGTCTTCCACGCAAAGTGGAACTGGTTTTTGCACGTTCTTCCACTTCCTTCAACTGTCACAACTTACAGGAAATTGATGTGATGCAATAAATAGGTTTCTGAACCTATAATTTAATAATACATGACACCCGAGTAAGACTCATCACTGTCAATTATCAAAGACTTACAGAGAATTTGTCTCATCTATGCACAAAATTCGTCTTTCAACACATCATATCATCAATCGATCAATCTCCATTGTTCTCCACACGTTCTCAGCTTCTGCCCTACAAACCGACCCTTCTCCTCCTCTTGTGACCGAATTGAACCTGGAATGACCATTCTCTTGGTTTAGGCCAGAGTTCTACAAATTAGTCTCTCGAACTCAAAGTACTCCCGTGCAGTACATTTGTTTGGAGGTTCAGGAAATTTGCTACTTAGAGCATTTGCTTCATCAAGCACTTGCCCTCTCCACCACTTTTTACCAGAAAACCAGCAAGTTATTTTTACCCGCAAACAACACTATATATTTGGGGAGCTTTAGTCTTTCAAATAATGAGTGTTTGTTTATTTGTTTTCCATTTTTAATAATGGTTGTTGTTACCTTACCTTTAGATAAACTTAACAAGTTGAAATGTACAAATACTTGGAATATATATGTTATAGGTATAAATTTTGGAATAAAAAGTACAAAATTTATTCCCAGATTTCAACGAAAATCTCCCTGAGACAAGGTTGTCCCAGTCAAGACATACATAGATCTGAGATCGACTATATTGGGTGTATGTAGTCATTTTGTGCCACTTCACCAAAATGGCTACTGCTGAAGCTGAAAATATCCATAATAATTTTGAGATCATTAATTTTATACCCACTATCATTACCCAATAAGATAACACCATCCTCAACACTATTCCTGGTGATATGAAGATCAAAAATACTCGTTTCATCATGATATGAGACAAAACTCCTGACCCAGATAGTTTTCCGCCAAGCTTCCACTAAACCAACAAATATATTGTGGTAGCTGATATTGTCAAGATGGTGCAACATTTCTTCGGCTTTGATTTCATGTTAAAGGAAGACAATGACTAAATACCAAACATACTAAAGTTAAATTCAGACCTCTAAATTTATGCAACACTTTATTAATGGGGGTAATATCAACCCTTCTTCTTCATTTTATGACCAAAGCAAGACTGGAACGACCATTTATTGGTTTAGGCCATAATTGTACAGATTGATCTCTCGAATAGTTTCTCATCAACCTACCCACTTTTACTCTTTTCTCCAGAATTAATTTCTACCCTACTACACATACCAATCCGGATTCACGAGTTCCCAGACTTTTAAAGGTGTGTATACGAATATACGTACCAAAAATCTGTTTATCGATATATAGCTACTCCGTTTCATGTACTGAGTACTGCATTATAGCTTCAGACTTATAACAGTTTTTCCGATTTGTAAGACTGGTATATATACTATCTTATATCCGAATCTACAGTAGTTCTACGTTTCTCTAAATCGATTCGAAACATTCCCAAATAACATCAATGACACATATCATTGTTCCACGTAATTTTCGAATGATAAAACTTGAATCATGATTTTTATTGCGAACAATAAATTTTCCTTAACCGAAATTCATCAAATATGAAAAAGGTTCATTAAGCTTAGTCATATTTCGAGAACTAATTACCAAGATAAACTCGCTCGAAATTCTTGATATGCTTATGAGAGTCTAATTATTTATGCAACATCGATTCATATATAGAAAGATGAATATAACTTGAGAAATAGATGGTTCGGTCTTCACTTACCTTTTGTTAAATAAATTCTCCAAAAAAAAGCTTCGGTTGATCTTCCCCTTCAAATGATAGAACGTAATGATGACTGTCGCGATGTCCGTTTCTCAACTACACTTCTTTCATTATCCGAGACTTAATTAATTGTAGACCAGAAATAAAGATATAGTTTTCTCAACAAGCTTAAGATGGAAATACTAGTGAGTTTTGTTAGAGCATTGGTCGGTCGAACTCGCATGCGTTGCTATCTCAAGTATGTTTGTCAATGTTAGTGATCAAAACTATAAGTCTTGATTTTTAGTCTACTATAGCTAAGTCTCGGACTAGGATAGAAAGTGTAGTTGAGCTCTTCCATGGAGGATCATCATACAAGACGAAGAAATACTCAAGGAACTGGTGGAACTTCATCGACAAAAAGGTATGTGGAGATTTGAACTTATCTATCACTCAAAAGTCTATCTACTCTATCTCCTATCTTGAGACAAAAGTTGTTTTGCTATATAGACTTTGATTATACACATTTGCTATTTCGAGCTGAGTTTATCTCGCCTATCTATTTCTTGAAATATGTGTTGGTAAGCTTTCGCTTTGGCAAAGTTCATATTTACCTAGTGACTCATGTCATGTTATGTGTCAATCACTTTGAAAATTGCTTTGACGAAAAATGGTTTGTGAATAACAACTATATAACGTCCTCTAAGAATGTTTCAATGATTGAAACGAGAGTTTAGATTATATAACCATTGTTGGATATATGCATTGTTGTGGAAACACATATATGTATAAGTCGTTATTCCTTGAACCGAAGTTTGTGAACTTTGTTGATCAAGAAAACCGGAACAAGAGCCGTGAACTCAGTCCGCGAACTGGCGGAAGTTCTCGACTCGAGAAAATTTGCTGGAGTTTTGAACTTAAGTCCCCGAACTTGAGTTGGTTATATCTAAAGACAATTGTTTGTGAATTCATGTTTATATAAACTAAGGAATGCTAATTGCAAACCGTGGCTATAAAGTTCATGAACCGATTCGAGTGAATCAAATCGTTTTTGCTTCAATTGTGTCTTGTGTAGTTACATAAGATTTCCTTGCAATTGAACAACTCTCTAGATAGTTCTTTTGAGTCATTTGAACTAGTTATGGCGAAGAAGAAGATGGTTGATATGAAAGTGCTCATATGGCTAACCATTTGGTTAACTATTGTTGAACCAACAAATGTACATGTTTGGGTACGGTCACACAAACCTAGAAACGTGCATTTCATTTGTGAGTAACAAGCTAGGTTTTCGATCTAACGGTTGAAAGATATTAGCTCGAATCTAATCAGGTTTTCATCTAACGGTGAATATTGAATGCTTTGTTACCAAACTAATATTGATTGCTGTAGATGGGGAAAAACGATTTGTTTGTTTTTACGGTATTGAGGAGACGGCCGTGCGGAGGGGTCTCCTTGAACCGAGCAAAATGTTTAACCTCACAAAGATGCACTGCAAGAAGGGAGTGCTTTAAGTTCGAGAGATCAATCTGTAGGACTCAGGCCTAAACCAAGACAATGGCCGTTCAGAGTCAATTCGATCACAAGAGAGGATAGGTCGATCTGTAGGAGGAAAGCTGAGAAATGTGTGAGATCAATGGTGATCAAGGATTGTTGGTGTGTTGTGTATTTACGTGAAAATAGTTTCTGAATGATTGAGTTTACTCAGTTGAGAGTAATTGTTAAGACCATTTCGTGTAGACGAAAGACTGTCTATCAAGAATTGTCAGTTGTTTCAGTCATGATTCAGAGACTTATTTGTATTGCTAGAACTGTAAACACCTTGATCCCATGAAATGTGACAGTTGCTGGAGTCAAATAGTGGGGAAGTGGAAATCGTGTTAAAACCAGTTGCTCATCGTGCGGAGACTTGGTTGATTATCTACCCACTACTTTGCTAACTCCTTCAACTGATTGCACAACTTGCTCACATTCTCATCATGGATGAAAACATGTGCCATAGACCGCCAGACCAAAACCCTAGTTAATATCCCCCCATGTGACACGATTGATGTCTCGTGATTGTGGAGAGGAAGACGTGTATTTGGTTAGTCAGTTGTTGACTTCATGGGATGACGAGTCCTTGTATTGCTAAGTCGAACTTGATTTGAAAATGTTCTGAGACTCACGAATTGAACGTGTCTATTGAGACAGAGGTATAATTCTCGAGTAAATGGTGATAGTTAAGGTTAGCAAATATTGCTCATTCGATGGACTGTTGAATATTGATAGTTGAACCAATATTCCTTAGTCTGAGAAAATGTTGCTCGTTTGATGAATTATTGATAGTAGAACCAAATAAAATATTTAATTTAAAATACTGGCAATTGAACCGGGTATAATAATTAAGATATTGATCACGGGATCAACATAAAATTATTAGTGTTTGAATCTGGAGTCATGAACCTTGGATTCGAAACCCTAATTTTGATCAATTGATGATTTATTGAAAATCAACCACGGAGCGAAGGAGGGACCGGCTATATGGGATGATGAGTCGACCATGTAACGCCCAGATGATCAAATGAGCAAAATACCAAAGTCTCTTGAAGGCCAGTTGGTGAAAAGATGATTAAATGTTGGTTTAACCACTTATTCGAATAATGTTCGTCTGAACCTTAGGTGATAAAACCTAATAAATTATGAAGAGATGAAGGACCGACAAAAGGGTCATGAAATCGTCCCTGGTTGGTCACGAGATCGACTGACGATCATTTGATGAAATTCCAAGTTGTTTTGAAGAGTTTTGGACCTAATGTGTGCAATTGTGCAAATTAGGTCAAACTGTGAAAATATGTGGGACCGGCTCCTTGCAAGACAAATAGCCAACCTTTTTCGGTCAAGGTGATATGCTCACGTCTCCAAAGTGTCCGTGTCTCAGCCCTGAGAATTTTGATATTTTCTGATGTCTGTTTGAGCAACATTTCGAGAAAATATGAAGAAATCAAGGATTTTGCTGAAATCGAGGAAACTTCATAAGATGAAGGAAATAATAATAAAATGAAGGAATTATGAAGTGAGGGACCGGATATGGACAAGGCATGGCCGGTCGGCCAATGAGCCCGGTCCATGGCACTTTTCCTAATTTTATATTATTTTCATGATTTTAGGAAAATATCATGAAACCTAGGAGTTTGTTGAAATCAAGGAGTTTCCTTGAAGTAAAGGAGTTTCCATGAGATGAGGAAAACAAATAATATTAACAATAATAAAATAAGGGCATGTGGGACTGGTTTGGGCATGGTCGGCCGGCTAGGCGGTCCTGTGAGTCTCCCCTAATTTTATATTATTTACATGATTTGAAGGAAATATCATGAATTAAGGGATTTCCATGAGATGATGGAAATAATTAATAAAATAAGTAATTACAAGGTGTGGGACCGGTCACGGCTAGCGCATGGCGGGCCGGCTAGTGACCACGGTCCCGTGACACCTTTCCTAATTTTATGTAATTTTTGTACAATTTCCTTAATGTGAAGGAAATACCATGAGACGAAGGAATTTCATAGGATTAAGGAATTTCCAGGAGATGATCGAAATAATTAAAATAAGGAATTACAAGGTGTGGGACCGGTCACAGCTAGGGCATGGCGGGCCGGCTAGTGACCACGGTCCCGTGACACCTTTCCTAATTTTATATAAATTTTGTACAATTTCCTTAATGTGAAGGAAATACCATGAAACGAAGGAATTTCATAGGATTAAGGAATTTCCATGAGATGATGGAAATAATTAATAAAATAAGGAATTACAAGGTGTGGGACCGGTCACGGATAGGGCATGGCCGACCGGATAGTGACCACAGTCCCATGATGCCTTTCCTAATTTTATGTAATTTTTGTACAATTTCCTTAATGTGAAGGAAATACCATGAAACGAAGGAGTTTCATAGGATTAAGGAATTTCCATGAGATGATGGAAATAATTAATAAAATAAAGAATTACAAGGTGTGGGACCGGTCACGGATAGGGCATGGCCGGACGGCTAGTGGCTACGGTCCCGTGACACCTTTCCTAATTTTATGTAATTTTTATATAATTTCCTTGATGTGAAGGAAATACCATAAAAAGGAGTTTCACAAATTGAAGGTATTTTCATGGGATCAAGGAAAAATAATAAAATGATAAAATAAAGGGAGAAGTGTGGGACCGACCACGACGGCGTGACCGGCCGGTCGGTGGGCTGGGTCCCTTTAGACGCCTCCTTTAAGTATTTTATTATTTATTATTTTCTCCACGATTTGATAGTTCCTTCGTGTTATTGAATGTTCGTTTATGCATTCAGGTGCTCGTTAGTGCATTTATTGCTGAATACGTTTGCACCATTTTCTCGGGTCTTACTCGATGGTGGCTCAGATGCCTGTACTTTGAATATTTATTACTAACCCTTGGAATTATGCTGGGAAAAGCCATAAATTTAAGTAACGAAATACTATACAGAACGTAGAATATTTTATAGGAATTCAATTGATGAATCTTACGACTAGAAATAATTAATTGATGGCTCTATACTAGCAGGCATGCTGTCTAGGAGCATTATAATTATTCGGAAATCGAGGTATGAGCTAGTTGGAGCATAACGCTTGATTTGAATGTTTATTCTGTAAAGTCAGGGAACATTGCGACATCCTGAAGACGTTAGTGCTCTATACTAGTGAGTAATACATCTAGGAGTCGTCCAATCATTTCGATTCTTTACAGAAGTGATTACTGAAATTGCTCAGTTAACGAAATATGCCGTGGTCTCAACTAAGAGACTGCATATATATGCTCTGAGAAGTAATGTACTCGATCAGAGACTTTTGAAGATATTCTGAGAGGCAGTTAACTCGATCAGAGGTGTGGCATGATCTTTCACACTTTAATGAGAGATAATTCTCAATGTTCGTCTGACTGCTGGATCAGGAACATGTAAGGTTATGATTTTACCCTTTGTTAAAAATCCACCATCTACATTAAGTCCCCTGCTTAGTGAGGGACAGTCATGTTCCTCAGTCAGCACTGTATGGTGATTTTCTAGTTACGGAAGAAATAAGTAATTGAACTTAGTCGTAAGATAGAATGTTACCGGATTTTCGATTGCACGAACGTACCATGGCTTGAACGAAGATCCCCGTAGCATGATAGAGCATCGAGCGCAAACTGGTGTAGCACTGCTTATTTGTTGATCGAACCTTGGTTAATTTAGGATTCATGGGTCCGAGCCCAAGAAAAGAAATCCTTGTTTTAGGAATAGACGCTCGTTCGTTTGTTAGTTTAAGGAACAAACAAAATAGACCTCAGTCTAATGATATAAAATTTTGGCTATGAACTTTCACGAAAACCAAAATTTTATTTTTTTTAAATATGTGAGATTTCACAAAGTGGAATAAACTCTCGTTTCAAAGGTGGATGCTCGTATGAGAGAAAAGTTTATTTTTTAATAGACGTGCGTCTGTTAGTAATAAAATTTTGTTTATGATCTTTCATGAAATTTTTTTATCTTCGAGCTTTCAAAAATCTTTGAAAATATACTCTCGCTTCGAAGACAGATGCTCGTGCGAGGGAGCAAAAAATATATAGATATATTTTTCAAATTTACGTGAGTTTCACGTTAAATATTTATATATTTTGTAAAATTATGTTTTTATTTTGAACAACTGTTGAAAGTAGACCATTATACATGGTGAAATAATGTCTGTATGTGAGTTTTCACAATTGTAGAATGGACGTCTGTCTAGTTTTTGAAAAACCAGTGGATGTTAAAATTCACGTGGGTTGTTCACGGTTTTATGAAAATCAAGTCATGATTTTGAATAATGAATTTTGCTCGTCTTTGAAGGTTTGAGGGAACGAGCAAGTTTTCGAAATTCTGACGTTATAATCACTATAGCTAGTGAAATTGTAAATAGGTAAGAGTTAGACTGTTACCATTTTGTTCCGCGTTTGTGATTGGTATATCCATGACTCCATGTCTTTCGCCTCAGATAGTGGTGACTTCTGGTTACAACCACTCTTCTGGCCCTTCCGGGGAACGCTCCAGAAATATCAAGTCAAAGATGAAGACTTCTGCAGATGTTCATGCCGAGGTGAATCAACCTTTCAGAGACGCTGGAAAGCTGATGCACTGTATGTCTCTCGATCATCTGTGAGCCGTCCGTGGTGGAATCAACGCTTTCTTAGCCTTAGCGGATGCAGAAGAGAACCAGGGACGAGATGAGTTATTACTGAAAAGGAAAGATGAAGATGAAAGGCTTGCAGCTTATCAGCAAAACGCCGCCGGCTTCAGCAAATGAGACTAGCGGCTGAAGATGAAGTCTGATCCCGCTCGGAAGGCGTAGCTTCTGATTCAGATGTAGATGAATGAAGAATTTCGTCATAATTCGTCATCAGAAAATTCAGAAGTCAGGTCTTCATTGAAAATGTTGTAGAATCTTCTTCCGATATCGGATTTTCGTGATCTACCCATGTTTCTTCCTCCTCAGAAAATTTCTAAGCTTTAGATAATAAGATTTTCGGCTTTTGAGCACGTTTAAGGGCCGAAATTGACGAAACAATAAACTTCCAAGAGGTTTTCAGAAAATTTTCAGTTGTCAGGTAGTCCAAAGTTTTGGCCACATATTTTTGCTCGTTTCTCCAATTTCTGTGAATTTTGGATATGTCGTAGAGAACATCAATACGAAGATAATGGTATATGACCCATCCCTAGATTCTTCACCAATTTCTCCCATATTGCTGCTTTGTGCGGGACAGTGTAAAATCATCTTAGACAAGCTTGTTGTAAAACACTCATGTTGTGTCTTTAGACCATTCGCTTGTGTCTTGAACGGTTGGTGAAGGATTTTAATATTATTGAGTCATTTGATATCAGGAACCCTTGATTGATTCATGAGCATGGTACTTGCAGTGCCATCTTGTTTCTGTCAGCCGTAGAAACATCACTTCTGAAACCCTGGTCACGGGACCATAACTGAGGTTGCTCTCAAGAGGGGATGATGTAATGACTATGGTTTCATGTCCTGGTGGTAGCATTCATTTTATGATGAATTATTAGCACATGAGAGTCTGGTGCCACGGGTCTTGGACTGTGAAACTGACCATCATGATCAGTGGACCGTCAGTCCCCTAGTATTTTGTTAAATCTCTCCTTTTCGTTTTCTCTTCTCATGGATAGACTTGGATAGAGAACCCAAGTAGAAAAATTGATGTAAAGACATAGGTGGTCGAAGTTGAAGGTACCTTGATGAATGACTTAATGGAAAGACCCGGTGGACACCGATCGACTGTGGGAGTTATGAATCCCATCTAAGAATTGCTGCTTGCATGTTGTATGCTCTGGAACCTGTAGGAACCTCATATAGTGTCGGAATACGGTGCTTGACCCCAACTTTTGAAGCTAAGAGACTGAGTTATCATATAAGGAAAGAATCACTCAATTTGGAGTTGCATAGGTCAGCCAACGAAGCATGCACATTTGTAATTTGTAATCCCGTATAAAATTTTCAGATTTCGTAGGACTGACGAAAAAGGCCATATCTTTCATCTCGTATATCCGATTGATGCACCCTTTTGGTATATTTTAGAAGAGACATAGACGAACATCTTTCTTTCAGGAATAATTGTCCCATTCCTCACCTATTGGTACGTTTTTGTAAACCCATGGCCTGAAGTGTGTTGTATCTCATTTGTAGAGGTGATGAGAAGATCTTGTAGAAGACTTTGAGTTCTGCCCGCCAGTCGTGTAAGCTTTGAGAAGACTTTCATGTGAACATGTTATCATGTCTACACATCTTGATATGAATCATTAGTTCTTGGAGAAGTCCGCTTCATGTGTAACACTTCAGAGAATGGTTAGTTGATGACTCCCTGTCATGAGGACGTTGCTCCTGAGACCGTTGTTGATGCTGAGATCACGACTGAATTTTCTCCAGATGTTCTTGTTGATGCTGAGACTATGAATGGAGTTGCTCCACATATCATTGTTGATGCCGATACTATGGTTGGAGTTTCTCCAGAGACCGAAAATGCTAGATTATCGACATAGTCTTTGCTCCTCCTTTATATGCACGAACTGATTGGTGAGTTGAGCATTCCTAAGATGAATGCGTACTAGGATTTCAACCCAAATTCTCTACAGTGGCTTCGTCAGGAAATCATAGCAGCGACAGTCTCCATTCTGGATGTGAGGAGAAAAAGTTCCTTGGTCGTGCAAGGTTCGTGATGTAGAGAAATTCCGTTGATGACGTTTCATGGAATCAGTATGCAATAACTTGTTATGTGGATAAAATTTATTGAAATAGATTTGAATCGATTTCTCCAATAAGATCAAGTCCCCAGTGTATGTTGAAGGAGTTTGTGCCATCCATGGATGAATGATGTTGCACCTACTTCAGAAGTCTCATCATGGGATATTGAAGACTTATTGATTGTAGTTCAGTTACACTTTGATCGTGTTGTTGTTGAATCAGTGTGTCATCGTCGAGATATTTGTGCTGAAGCTAGATGCTCCATTATCGAAGGTGTACTCTTTGATTGGGAGTACAATTTGAAGGCTTCTTAGATGCTTGAGCATTGAAGCGTATATTCTCTAAGCATCGAGTGCCTTAGGTTTGTTCGTCTCGGCCCAGTATCTTCTGTTGATTCAGCATTCCTTTTGTTGCGGATGTGGGATTCAACACTTGTACAACCATCAGAGTTTATGATTTTGTGGAACACATGGACACTCCTGCAAGGATGGAGAAACGTCTAAAGTGTTCTTTGCCAGACATCATCTCAGTAATGAATGTCTAAATGCTCGACTCAGAGAAGTGTCAGATTCAACCACTTGGTAAAGTACTACGCGGTGAAGCTACCATTATTAACGTCTTGCATAGTTGCTAGCAATTGAGTCCCCATGCTAGGATAGCATGTGAGGAAATAAATGACATATACATAGGAGGAAGGAGACTTGACTGAGTGCATGACCTTTTGATGAATGTCTATGCATATTTTGTAGGTTATTGTTTCAACCTCGTCAAAGTTTGAAATTCCTCCAAGTGCTCTGATGATGGAACATCCGCCAAATCTTCTGGATCAGAACTTTCTTCGTTGGAGAGATGTGTAACCAAAGGCGCTTTGTAAGTACCCATATTTTCATCGTGGATCCAAGCTCGTCTGAATGACATGTCATATCCTGGATCTTCCTGATTATGTGAAACTTGGTTTCTGTCCAGGTTGAACTTATGTTCACTTTGAGAGTGATATAGCCATAAGAATTTCCAAGCATTCCTTCAAGGTCTCTGATTGAGATGGGAGCATGAGTAGCTTCTTGCCGAGTGATGCCTGTGGATCCGATGATTTTCAGTGGAATGTTGTTGATGGCGGTTCCAGCATCGATCAACGTTCTTCCAAATTCGTTTCTTCTGAGATTGACTGTGGTAAGCAGTCCCCAGTCGTACATATCTTGGTCTATGGCTGGAGGCTCAATAAGTATTTCCGGAATGGACTTCTTGACATGATGTGGTTCAGTGCTGTGAACATGTCTCTCCTTTGTGCCTTCGACAAATAGAGAAATTCACGTTCGACCAAGGATTCAACTGCCTCTTTGATAGGTTGTTCAGAGAGTGTAAAGGTTCTGATTGGGGAATGATTCTTGTGTACTCCTTCAGTCCCTAGTTGAAGCTATTATGGATCAACCTTCTCTTTGAAAATGTTCTTCAAAATATTGCAATGGCTTGTTGGATGATTGATGAATCTATGAAGGTGACAGTACCTGGGATTCTCCATTTCTTCTTCAGTTGGCTCTCTCCTGATGAATGACAATTTGATTGAACCATCTTGAACCCAGACTTCCAGTAACTCGATCACTCCTTCATGAGAAGAGAGAATTTTGAGTATGTCCGATCATTTCCTCGTTCGTTGATGTCGGGTCAAGGTTTGTGCATTTCAAGATTGGTTATCTTTCTTTGGTGCTTTTAGAGGAGCTGGATAAGCGTGCTTGCATTGTGACTCATCTTTCCATTTTCTCCCTTCCGCAACAACATTTTTGGATGGTTGAAAGTTGTACTGTTTGTTGATCAAACGTCTGTTACCTCGAGTTTCTCGTGGTTCCTCAGTTTTTATAGCTTGATATTTCCAGTAAAGCAGGTGCGGTAGTTGCTGATCGCTTAGCTGCTTCATGAAGTTCTGAAAAAGTTTGGAGCTTGAGATTTTCCATTAAAGCTCTGTAGACTGGGATTGTTTCGTTGATGCATAAGTCTACAAGTTGCTTCTCTGTGACATCTGGGTCGTGGCAATCCAAGGCTTGAACTCTAAACCTTTTCACATAGTCATTGGGATATTCATTGCTCCTTTGATACATCCTTCCTAGATCAGAGAGAGTGACTTGCTCTGAAACGAATAAGTATTTTCTGTAGAAAACATTAATCATCTCTCCCCAACTGGCGATACTTCCTGGTGCGATGTTGTTGTACCAGGTGTATGCTCTGCCGGTCAGAGACTTCGAAAATTCCTTCAAACGGACGATATGGTTGTGCTCATGTTCATCCAGTGATTCCAGAAACCGAGAAACATGCTCTTGAGCATTGCCTGTTCCATCATAAAGGGTGAACGTTAGAGAGGTATAACCTTTTGGCATAGTAATCCTTTGTGTAGCATCAGGGTATGGAGGTTGGTGACGGTGGACATAGGACGTATTATCTATTCCATGATCCTCCAAGAGGCGTTCCAGGTCTTCACGAGTGATGAAACTGGACGGTTCTTTCGCTGGTGGGTTGTCTGCAGCCTTAGGAACTTCCTCATCATCTACTACATGGATTAGAGTGACTTCAGGATCAGCAGCCGAAGATGTTTGTTTGGCTTTTCCTTTATCTTGAGTTTTCTCTAACATTTTGTCTGTAAGAGTCTTGAGATAATTACATAATTACTTCTGAGTGGCAGCGACGTCAACCTGATTATTGGCAAGAGTTTCTTGCACCTTCATGAGATCACCTATGGTAGGCGGATTTTTTCTGACTTCTTCAGGAGACCGTCCGAAGAGAGGATTTTCGATGGCGCCAGTACCGTATTTTGCATGGGTGATCACTGGATCACCATTATTCGGAGGATTAGTATTGACAGGTTGTGCCGGAAGAGTGGTATTAGTGGTACCACTAGAGCTTGCAATGTTAGGGTTGGGTGTTGAGCCCGGGTTGGTAACTGAACCATACCTAAGATCGACCATCTTTGTGAGAACCGAGATTGCAACCGAGAGAATGATCTCCCACTGTGATCGCCAATTTGTAGATGGGTAAATACGATTTGCTGGTTTGTACGGAATTGAGGAGACGACCGTGCGGAGGAGTCTCCTTGAACCGAGAGAAATGTTTAACCTCACACAGATGCACTGCAAGAAGGGAGTGCTTTAAGTTCGAGAGATCAATCTGTAGGACTCCGGTCTAAACCAAGACAATGGTCGTTCCAAAGTTAATTCGGTCACAAGAGAGGATGGGTCGATCTGTAAGAGGGAAGCTGAGAAATGCGTGAGATCAATGGTGATCAAGGATTGATGGTGTGTTGTGTATTTGCGTGAAAATAGTTTCTGAATGATTGAGTTTACTTAGTTGAGAGTAATTTCTAAGACGATGAGTTCGTGTAGACGAAAGACTGTCTATCAAGAATTGTTTGTTGTTCCAATCATGATTCAGAGACTTATTTATATTTCTAGAATTGTAAACACCTTGATCCGATGAAGTGTGACAGTTGATGGAGTCAAAGAGTGGGGAAGTGGAAATCATGTTAAAACCAGTTGTTCATCGTGCGGAGACTTGGTTTATTTTATACCCCTACTTTGCAAACTCCTTCAACTGATTGCACGACTTGCTCACATTCTCATCGTGGATGAACACACGTGTCGTAGACCACCAGAACAAAACCCTAGTTAATACCCCCCCCATGTGACACGATTGATGTCTCGTGATTGTGGAGCCTGTAAGGCAGACGTGTATTTAGTTAGTCAGTTGTTGACTTCATGGGACGATGAGTCCTTGTATTTCTGAGGCGAACGTGATTTGCAAATGTTCCGAGACTCACGAATTGAACGTGTCTGTTGAGACAGAGGTATAATTCTCGAGTAAATGTTGATAGTTAAGGTGAGAAAATATTGTTCATTCGATGGACTGTTGAATATTGATAGTTGAACCAATATTCCTTAGTCTGAGCAAATATTGCTCATTTGAGAAAATGTTGCTCGTTTGATGAATTATTGGTAGCAGGTCCAAATAAAATATTAATTTAGAATACTGGCAATTGAACCGAGTATAATAATTAAGATGTTGATCCCGGGATCAACATAAAATTATTAGCGTTTGAATCTGGAGTCATGAACCTTGGATTCGAAACCCTAATTTTGATCAATTGCTGATCAATTGATGATTTATTGAAAATCAACCACGGAGCGAAGGAGGGACCGGCTAAATGGGATGATGAGTCGACCATGTAACGCCCAGATGCTCAAGTGAGCAAAATACCAAAGTCTCTTGAAGACCAGTTGGTGAAAAGATGATTAAATATTGGTTTAATCATTTGTTCGAATAATGTTCGTCTGAACCTTAAGTGATAAAACCTAATAAATTATGAAGATATGAAGGACCGACCAAGGGGTCATGAAGCCGGCCCTGGTTGGTCATGGGATCGACTGACGATCATTTGATGAAATTCCAAGTTTTTTTGAAGAGTTTTGGACCTAATGTGTGCAATTGTGCAAATTAGGTCAAACTGTGAAAATGCGTGGAACCGGATCCTTGCAAGCCAAAAGGGCCAACCTTGGTTGGTCAAGGTAATATGCTCACGTCGCCAAAGTGTCTGCGTCTCAGCCCTGAGAATTTGATATTTTCTGATGTGCGTTTGAGCAACATTTTGAAAAAATATGAAGAAATCAAGGATTTTGCGGAAACTGAGAAAACTTCATAAGATGAAGGAAATAATAATAAAACGAAGGAATCATGAAGTGCAGGATCGGCTATGGCCAGGCCATGGACGGCCGGCCAATGAGCCCGGTCCCATGGAACTTTTCCTAATTTGATATTATTTTCATGATTTTAGGGAAATATCATGAAATCAAGGAGTTTGTTGAAATCAAGGAGTTTCCTTGAAGTAAAGGAGTTTCCATGAGATGGGTAAAACAAATAATATTAATAATAATAAAATAAGGGCGTGTGGGACCGTCTTGGGCATGGTCGGCCGGCTAGGGCCCGGTCCCGTGAGTCTCCCCTAATTTTATATTATTTTCATGATTTGAAGGAATATCATGAAATTAAGGGATTTCCATGAGATGATGGAAATAATTAATAAAATAAGGAATTACAAGGTGTGGGACCGGTCACGGCTAGTGCACTGCCGGCCGGCTAGTGACCACGGTCCCGTGACACCTTTCCTAATTTTATGTAATTTTTATACAATTTCCTTAATTTGAAGGAAATACCGTGAAACGAAGGAGTTTCATAGGATTAAGAAATTTCCATGAGATGATGAAAATAATTAATAAAATAAGGAATTACAAGGTGTGGGACCGGTCACGGCTAGGGCATGGCCGGCCGGCTAGTGACCACAGTCCCGTGGCACCTTTCCTAATTTTATGTAATTTTTGTACAATTTCCTTAATGTGAAGGAAATACCATGAAACGAAGGAGTTTCACAGGATTAAGGAATTTCCATGAGATGATGGAAATAATTGATAAAATAAGGAATTACAAGGTGTGGGACCGGTCACGGCTAGGGCATGGCCGGCCGGCTAGTGACCACGGTCCCGTGACAACTTTCCTAATTTTATGTAATTTTTGTATAATTTCCTTGATGTGAAGGAAATACCATGAAACGAATAAGTTTCATAAATTGAAGGGATTTTCATGGGATAAAGGAAAAATAATAAATTATGATAAAATAAAGGGAGAAGCGTGGGACCGACCACGGCGGTGTGACCGGTCGGACGGTGGGCAGGGTCCCTTTAGACACCTCCGTTAATTATTTAATTATTTATTATTTTCTCCACGGTTTGATCATTCCTTCGTGTTATTGAATGTTCGTTCGTGCATTCAGGTACTCGTTAGTGCATTTATTGCTGAATACATTTGCACCATTTTCTCGGGGCTTACTCGATGGTGGTTCAGATGCCCGTACTTTGGATATTTATTACTAACCCATGGAATTATGCTAGGAAAAGCCATAAATTGAAGTAACGAAATACTATACATTACGCAGAATATTTTCTAAGAATTCAATTGATGAATCTTGCGACTAGAAATAATTAATTGATGGCTCTATACTAGCAGGCATGCTGTCTAGGAGCATTATAATTATTCGAAAATCGAGGTATGAGCTAGTTGGAGCATAACACTCGATTTGAGCGTTTATTCTGTAAAGTCAGGGAACATTGCGACGTCCTGAAGACGTTAGTGCTCTATACTAGTGAGTAATACATCTAGGAGTCGTCCAATCATTTAGATTCCTTACAGAGGTGATTACTGAAATTGCTCAGTTAATGAAATAGGTCGTGGTCTCAGCTGAGAGACTGCATATATATGCTCTGAGAAGTAATATACTCGATTAGAGACTTTTGAAGATATTCTGAGAGGCAGTACGCTCGATCAGAGGTGTGGCATGAGCTTTCACGCTTTAATGAGAGATAATTCTCAATGTTCGTCTGAATGCTGGATCAGGAACATGTAAGGTTCCGATTTTACCCTTTGTTAAAAATCCACCATCTACAATTGCAAACCCTGATTTGAAAGACTATATAAGGGAGAACTCTAACAATTGGGAAACCTAATCCCCAGACCCTACATGTGATACTAGTTGTGTAAGCTAGAGTCGATTCTCCTTTAACCTTTGGTTTCTTCTCTAAAACCAGGTTAACGACTTAAAGACTTCATTGGGATTGTGAATCCAGACCGATACTACTTTCTCGTAGTTGTGTGATATGATCTTGATATTTCTATCGTACGAGTACAATCGCAAAGATTAGCTTGAGATTGATATCTCCGATAGGCAAGATATAAAAGTAGTCACAAACATCTTCGTCTCATCGTTTGTGATTCCACAATATCTTCTTTCGCCGCGTTGATTAAGATTATTGTGAGGTGATTGATAATACTAGGCTGTTGTTTGGGAATATAAGTCTGGATTATCAATTGGTTCATGTTTACCTTGATTTATCAAAAGACGGAACAAAACTCGTAGGTATTTCTGTGGGAAACAGATTTATCTATTACCGTAGACTTTTCTATGTGATACAAATTTGTTTATTAAAGTCTTCGACTTTGGGTCGTAGCAACTCTTAGTTGTGGGTGTATGCTACCTTGGTAACAAAGCATTCAATATTCACCGTTAGATGAAAACCTGATTAGACTCAATGTAATATCTTTCCACCGTTAGATCGAACTTAAATTGTTACACACAATTGAAAAGTGACTTCATTTAGATATGAGTAACCGTACCTAAACGTGTGCACCTTGTTGGATCAACAATAGTTAACTGAAGTTAGCCATATGAACACTTTCATATCAACCTTGTTCATCTTGACCACAACTAGTTCAAATGACTCAAACAGAACTAGTTATAGAGTTTTTCAATTGTTTATATTCTCATAGAAGTATACAAGACACAATTGAAGTAAAATCGATTTTGATTCACTTGAATCCAAGTCATGAACATTATAGCCACGGTTTGCAAAAGATTGCATTCCTTAGTATATAAATAAATGTATTAGTTCATGAACAAACCGATTTTAGAACTTAACCAACTCAAGTATGCAAACGGGTACGCATAATTAAGTAGCCGTACTTGGACTGTGTCCGACAGTATATGAACGGGTACGCATACTATCACATATTCAAAACAACAGTTGAATTAGTACGCATACGGGTATGCATACAAAATTTCCCGGAATTCAACTGAGTTCGCTAGTACGTGTATGGGTACGCATACCAAGGCTCCCATACTTTACCTGACCTTCCTAGTACGCATACAGGTATGCATACTATACCGGTATTGGATCAACATATATGCAAGTACGCATAATATGTCTATAATTCAATTATGGTTAAGTGTTTTAAAATCTATTTCAATCATTGAAGCTTTCTTAGAGTATAACAATAGTTGTTTTCACTAACTATTAGCATCAAAGCGATTTTCAAGTTATTGAAGTAATCAATACGAAACATTCCGAGTCTACATCAAATGACGATATCACACAAATCATGTAAGATGTTACCAGGCGATTTTCATATGATCATCTTTTTACTTTCGTCAAGAATATAAAATGAACTTGGTTAAAGCGAAAGCGAAATATGTGAGCGACTTAAACTCAGCTCGAAATATCAAATGTGTATAATCGAATACTATATAGTAATACGACTTTTGTATCAAGAAGGGAGATAAAGTAGAAATAGACTTTCTGAATGACAGATGAGTTTCAGTCTCCACATACCTTTTGTTGATGAAGTTCCACAAGATCTCCTTAGTAGTTCTTCGTCTTCAATCGATGAACGTAGTGAATTTTAAAGCTCAACTACACAATCTATCATAGTCCGAGACATTACTATAAGTAGACTAGAAATCAAGACTTATAGTTTTGATCACTAAACTTGACAAACAAGCTTGAGATAGCAATGTTTGCGAGTTCGACCGAGCAGTGCTCTAACAATCTCCCCATTTGTCAATTTTAGTGACAAAACTATCAATACATATGAATTACAAAATCATTAGACTTTGTAGCTTCTCATCCAAATGCTTGATCTCCTTGGTTCTTCAAAATTATTCGAAAAATTTGCCACTTCCAAGTACTCCATGATTCTAAAGGTGTTCAACTCAGCATCATAGTTGTTGAAGATCCGTAGCTATAGCAATGAGAAAACAGTTACTCCCAATCATTGTTATACAGTGTCATAGTATTATTACACAACAACAAAGTCCAGTTGTATCACAACTTTGACAACAATACTATGGTGATATGTATCACTCCCCCTTAGTCAATACTTCATCTCACATGAAAACCGCTCCCCCTTACATAATGATCCGTAAACCATATGTATTTGTAGTGTGAACTACACATTAATTCTCCCCCTTTTTGTTAATAAAATTGGCAAAGGTACGAAAACTAGTGGGATCCTAATGAAATTTCCATAGAGATACTTCATGACCAAAAGATAACAAAATATCAACTTTGTTTAGATGCAATCATATAGCGGAAACTAAATGCATTCATCAAGGAGTTTATAAAGATACAAGATAACTCCTACAATATTCCACAGACGCACTCCCCACAAAGATTTGGCAAATAAGCACAAGTTCAATTAAGAAGTCTCCCCCATAAAATGTCATTCGCGAAAGAACAACTAGAGCGACCTTACTTTCACAAGAAAAAAAGGATTTCTTTGGACATTAACAATTACATGAAACATGAATTTGTATCCAAAATACTCAATTAAATTAACCATAAGAGAACCCATGATTAATTTAATCGGAAATGCTCACATAATAGAACTTACGTAGCCACACAGTATTTACACAAAGATGTGGATCAGGGAAGACCAATATTGCGGAATATTCAAAGATTCATTCTATTTTTCATCAATATTTGCATCAAGACATATAATAGACTTAATCATTGTAAACAAAAGTTCATCCTATCTTCCATCAATATTTGCATAATGAAGTAATAGGCTTAACTGTTGTTTGTCAAAATTTCATTGAAGTTTTTATCAATATTGACATATGATAGACTTAACTTTTGACATGTATGGGACAATCATAGTTTACGGATGCAAACACACATATCCCATAACAAGTTATAATATATGAAACCATAAAGATTAATACTGCAAAATCATCTTCCAAATAACCTTTAAAATTTAAATAAATAAATCTAGAAACATTGCAAGATGAAAATCGTTGGAAATAGATATGAGTACTCACAATAATGGCTATTCCAAACCCTAGTTATCATTCTTAAAACACAAGAATAAATTCTCATAAGAAGTTTCCTAGACATTAAGGCCTCTGGAAAAAAATTATCGTCCTTGAACTCCTTGTCGTCAACATCCATGGGAATACAAGGTTCATGAAGAAAGGAGTCAATTCCAACAAACCTTCTAGACTGATGCCGAACCAAGGCCTTCTGAATTTCGAGAGTCCTAAAAAAATAGCCTTTATTTCCTAAATATCCTTTATTGTTTCCTTCAACTCTTCATGAACCCCAGAGAACTTTCGTTGATTAGACGGAACAACTCTTCGTTTTCTCATATTCCTCCTTTTTCTTTTCAAAGTTGAAGGTACAAGAGATTTATATTTTTCCTTCATGATTGATAGCTTAACAATCATATTAACATCTTTTCCAAAAAAGACACAATGCTTGGAATCTCCATACCAGTATGACATTATGAGAGGAATTCACAAATCAGACTCAACAAGCAATCTTGTGATAAAAAGAAGTTTTCATAGAAGGAAAAGCAAATGTAGGGTTACAAAACCTTCATACACTCAAAAGGATTCACGTACGCAAAACTCACAACCCAAGGATGTCATAATTGTCGATATTAATCCTCTTTTTATTGATTAAACAGAGTAAACCCCTTTCAGTATCAATTTAGATATGAAAAGATGGAAGAATTCCAAACCGGCAAAAGAAAGACCAAAAAAAGAAGAAACCAAAAAAAAAAACGTTTTCTGTTTTTCTAAAGCCTTAAGTGTGCTAACTCTTGTCTCTTGAGCCAGGCACATGAGACAAGATGCAAAACCAACATACTTAAGTTGTGCTGGGGTGAACAATAATCTGTCCACCATAACCTTCTTGAACGGAATTCTTAGAACCCTGTTTCTCAGACAGTTTAGACTGTACCCTTTTCTCTAGGGGTCTAATTGTTTATATGGAAATTAACTTCTTCGGGGAAGAGAAGAGATTACATACCTCATACGACTTCTGAACAAGTTTGAGCTTGTTTGCTAGTCGATTTTATCTTCTTTGGAGTTTATTGACATATCTTATCTTATGTTTGTAATTGAAACATTTGGAGAGTTCATGACCCTTGAGAGTACAATAAGAACATGTCAATATGGAGGATGGTTCAAACGTCATGGTTGTGCATGCTTCTAGACAAACGGTAGAACCTGGAAAATGAGAAATAGAATTTCCAGTAGACAAAGAGAAATCCATTTTATCCTCCAAAGTGGTTGAAGTTTCTTCCGGAAGAATATCGAGGTTGATGAACGTATTGCTACAATTATCAAAATCAATATTTTCACAGAGGAGTGCAACACTTGATTTTTCATCTTCATTAGAATTATAGTGATCAGACGTTTCATCAAGAGTTGCAGCAAGACCTTTGTTTCAAGTGTATTTTCTTCGATTCGGACACTCGTTTGCAAAATGACCAAAACCTTTACACTTGAAGCACTGTGGCATATCCTCATCATCAGTATCGTCAGCATCCCTGTTTTTAGAAGGAACACGATTATGAGGTTTAACTGATGACTTAGGTTTATCTCTAGTGAACCGTTTACTTATCTTCGAAATAAGATCTCTAAACTGTCTTGTGATCAAAGAGAATGACTTGTCAAGATCTTCATCTGATGAATCAGTCTCATAAAGATCATCTTCAGAGATGCCAACACTTTTACTTTTATCAAGTAATTTAGTGTTCTTTTGTGCTTTGAAAGCAATATCCTTTCCAGATTTGGATACATGCTCATGATCAAAGATCTTTAAATTCCCAACTAGAGTATTTCTGGAAAGCACATCAAGGTTATTTCCTTCAACGATGACATGTTTCTTATAATCGTATCTAGATGGCAAGGATCTGAGAATTTTCATCACAATATCCTTTTCAGGAATAGTCTTACCCAACGGAAAAGATGCATTAACAATTTCAGATACTTTGTGATTAAACTCATCAAAAGAATCTTCATCTGCCATATGAAGGTTTTCCCAATCATAATTTAGGTTTTGAATCCTGACTTCTTTTTCACAGGTATTCCCTTCAAATACGGTTTCTAAGATATCCCAAGTATCTTTAGACCGAGTGCACGTAGTGACATGGTGCTGAAGATCTGGGTTAATGGCATGGATGATTGCATTCAACCCGTCAGAATTTTGCTTTGTGGCAAGAATTTCGACAGCATCATAAACACCAATATCCTTTGGAACAATTACAGTGCCTATTATAACAACCGGAGGATCATAGCCATTAACAATGTAAACCCATCATTGAAAATCACGTGCTTGAAGAAAGGCACGCATAGAAATTTTCCACCACAAGTAATTCGAGCCATCGAAGAATAGATGTACGTTTATAGAGATAGCACATCTGTACATATAGTCAGATCACTACAAACAAAGACTTATGAGGTCTTGAACGTGTTTGCCTGCTCTGATACCAATTGAAAAAACGGGGGTCTAACAACCACACCCAATATTTCTCTTAGCAATTTTCTATGGACAACTCCAATATAATTCCAAGAGAATCCACTAGACAGTCAGACTAATTCAACGAAAATATATCCGAGAGTTTGTATCTCGATTTCTCAATTCAACACGCAATCAAACAAATAGGAATTTGCGAGCCCGATTGAATAAGAGAAATAACTTGGACGGTATCACAAACCAGTAAGTGTCAATCAATTAAATCAACAACCCAAAGGCCGGATTCAAGAAATGATTGAACTTAACAAACAACCTGTGATATTTCTATTATACAACAAAATATAATGCGGAAAAGAAATAACACAGACACCAGAAAAAAATTTAACGAGGAAACCGCAAATGCAGAAAATCCCCGGGACCTAGTCCAGATTTGAACACCACACTGTATTAAGCCGCTACAGACACTAGCCTATTCTAAGTTAACTTCATACTCGAATGTAGTTGAGCCTTAATCAATCTCACATTGATTAAGGTACAGTCGTGTTCCTTACGCCTCTAGAACCATGCCTCTGCGCATTTGATTCCCTTAGTTGATCTCACCCACAACTAAGAGTTGCTACGACCCAAAGTCGAAGACTTGATAAACCAATCTGTCTCACACATAAAAGTCTATAGAATAGAGAAATCTGTCTCCCACAGATAAACCTATGAGTTTTGTTCCGTATTTTGATAAATCAAGGTGAACAGGAACCAATTGATATACCAGACTTATATTCCCGAAGAACATCCTAGAAATATCAGTCACCTCACAATACTCTTAATTGTATGGTACCGAAACAAGATATTGTGGAATCACAAACGATGAGACGGAGATGTTTGTGATTACTTTATATCTTACCTATCGGAGAATCAATCTCGAGTAAATATTAGAGAATATAGTACTCGATACGATAGAACAACGCAAGATCATAACACTCAACTACAGAGAAAATAGTTGGGTCTGGCTTCACAATCCCAATGAAGTCGTTAACCTACATGGTTTCGTGAAAAACCTAAGTTTAAAGGACAATCGACTCTATCGCTACTAGTATCACACATGAGGTGTAGGGAATAAGTTTCCCAGTTGATAGATTTCTCCTTTATATAGTCTTCAAAATCAGGGTTTGCAATAAACGCTACCTTGGTAACAAAGCATTCAATATTCACCGTTAGATGAAAACATTATTAGACTCAAGCTAATATTTTTCAAATGTTAGATCAAACTTAGCTTGTTACACACAATTCAAAAGTGACTTCATTTAAATATGAGTGATCGTACCTAAACGTGTGCACCTTGTTGGCTCAACAATAGTTAACCGAACTTAGCCATATGGACACTTTCATGTCATCCTTATTCATCTAAACCACAACTAGTTCAAATGACTCAAATGAAACTAGTTATAGAGTTTTTCAATTATTTATATTCTCGTTGAAGTATACAAGACACAATTGAAGCAAAATCGATTTTGATTCACTTGAATCAAGTCATGAACATTATAGCCACAGTTTGTAAAAGATTGTATTCCTTATTATATAAATGTATTAGCTCATGAACAAATCGATTTTAGAATTCAACCCACTCAAGTATGCAAACGGGAACGCATACTTAAGTAGCCGGACTTGGACTGTGTCCGACAGTATGCGAACGGGTATGCATACTATCACTCATCCAAACCAACAGTTGAATTAGTACGCGTAAGTGTACGCATACAAAAGTTTTCGTACTTCAACTGAGTTCGATAGTACGCGTACGGGTACACATACCAAGGATCCCGGACTTTACCTGACCTTCCTAGTACGCATACGGGTATGCATATTATACCGGTCTTGGATCAATATATATGCAAGTACTCATACTATGTCTATAATCCAATTATGGTTAAGTGTTCTAAACTCTATTTAAATCATTGAAACTTTCTTAGAGGATGACACTAGTTTTTTCACTAACTATTAGCATCAAAGTGATTTTCAAGTTACTAAAATAATCAATACGAAATATTCCGAGTCTACATCAAATGACTGTATCATACAAATCATGTAAGATGTTACCAGGCGATTTTCATATGATCATCTTTTGACTTTCGTCAAGAATATAAGATGAACTTGGTTAAAAATAAATCTTACGAACACATATTTCGAGAAATATGTAAGCGAGTTAAACTCAGCTCGAAATATCAAATGTGTATAATCGAATACTATATAGTAATACGACTTTTGTCTCAAGAAGGGAGATAGAGTAGAAATAGACTTTCCAAGTGATAGATGAGTTTCAATCTCCACATACCTTTTGTTGATGAATTTCCACAGGCTCTCCTTAGTAGTTCTTCGTCTTCAATCGATGAACTTCGTGAATTCTAAATCTCAACTACACAATCTATTCTAGTCCGAGACATTACTATAGGTAGACTAGAAATCGAGACTTATAGTTTTAATCACTAAACTTGACAAAAAAAGCTTGAGATATCAATGCTTGCGAGTTCGACCGAGCAGTGCTCTAACATTTGGATACGAGTAGATTGATCTTGGATATTGATTTTTGAGATCGTCCAAGTATCCATCTTAACAATCAGGTTCAGGAACTCTTGTCTATATACGTACTGATTGTGAAGAGATTAAAGATATCACTCTATATACATATTGTCAAGGATCATTCAGTTGGTATGCTTGCAAATGTATTAATTTTTTCCCATACAGGTTTCAGAACGAAAAATTTGGTGGTGTACTTGGTACCCCTACGTTTTCAATTGGTATCAGAGAAGGAAAACACTATTAAACATAATAAGTTTGTGTTTGAAGCGATTTGTATTACAGACAAGAGTGTAATCTCGATTTACGTTCCACCAGATCCAAGAGATTCAGAATACTCTTCAATGACTCATTTTATTAAGAGATATTTTGTAAAAGGGTCATATGTTTATGATCTAATTAGGGTCTGGGTCGTGGAACACTACACGAAATCACGGAATTTGTAACACCCGATTTTGTAACAGGATTTTTTTTAAGTAACGCCGCATCGACGTTGGTAACTTTGTAACGTTGGATAATCGTTGGAATAATTGGTATCTGTTACAGAGTTTTGGGAGGGTTGCGGGTAATTACCTTCCTATCCTCAACTTAAATTGGCAAGTTACATCATTACCCTCCATTACTACTATTAGCGCCTCTATTACTACTATCAGCTCCCAATTTCATCTCACACTCAAGGGCTACCCAGCCTCCCAACGATTCTGGCTTTTTTCTCCAACATTTTTTCCCATTATAACTCTTCATTTTAATTAGCGAAAATGAGAAAAGAAAACTAAAATCAATGAAATTATTTTTTCGTTTTTATTTTTAATTGTGCGAAAATTAAAAGAGAATAAATATGTCGAGAACAACTGAGAGCCTGAGACATTTCTCCACCCATTTCCCTTTTCCTTTCCGTCCATTTTACTCCATCGATTTGATCTTCGGAAACATCGAGATGCAGCTGCAGAGAACTTCATTAACAACACGAATCAGTCAATTTTTCTGTGAATCATCGATGTAACCCTAAATTTAAGTTGAATCGATCTCTCATAGAAGTTTTGACACTGATTCACAATCTTGGAAATGCAAATCTGGGTTATCATCATCTAAGGTATTTCATTTATTGGTTTTTCTATGAATCATTGTTTTTCAACATTTGGGGGTTTAATAATTTTACAAATTGTAGGTTAGAAACTATTGGTTTTGAATTTGAATGATGCAATTTCTGATGTGTTTATGAACATGTATATCTTTTAGATTTATATGTGATTGCAGATTTTAGGTTTATGGTTTTTGTGTTTGTTGAGTGTGATTAAGAAGATTTGTATATGAGTGTACTTTGTAGGTTTAGTTGATAATTAGACTGAGTCAGACATAGTATTTTACTTGTTTGTAGGATGTCACAATTTGTTTATAGGATATCTCCATTTGTTTGTAAAAGGGTGAATCAATCAATTGTGTATTGAAGCAGTAGCTCCAATGAGAATCCCAACCAGTTTCAACAATTTAGATGAAAACCAAAGAGAAGTTATTGTTCGTAAATTGTTCCCTTTGCCTTGTCATATTCTAGTTCTTTATGAATTCATTGCCAAAGTAGTTCTTGAGTCAGTGGTCAGAATACATTGTATATTAGAATTAGATGTGTATATGCCTCCACCAGTACTAACTAGTTTTGTGGTTCAGTGGAATCATGTAGGTTTCACAGGACTCAATCTTGAGTCAAGTTATTACAACTTTGACAGATGATCTACAACTTGTTATACCTTTTGTTGATAAACTTAGACTCAGTTATAGTGTTTGGGTGTAAGATATTGTTACCATTAGTGAATCAAGATTGTAATATGTTTTGAGAAGCAGTTTTTGCACTTTATATGAAAAGCGGAGAGAATTAGGATTCGTAATATGTTCCCTTACCTTGTACTAGGATTCTAGTTCTTGATAGAATTCAGATAATGCTTTAGTAAATTCATAGATCATATAATACATTTCAACATACCGCAATTTAACATACCATTGTTCCTTTCATTAGAAATCACAAAGACATCTGCAGCATACCAAATGTAACCCACTATATTCAAATCAACACAAAAAGAAACCGAAATTGTATTTTCATTATCTAGATTTACAAATACCATCACTATTACTGTTCAGACCCCTAATTACTAAGTAGTTCCATTACAATCAAACCCATTCACAAGATCAACATGAAAACCTGACCCAAAAACCTAGTCTGTAATTCCCTCAAACATCTGAGAGATTAACTATTCATACCAGGAAAAACTAGATTGTTACCCCCCCTGGAAACACACACCTTAATTACACACATACTAAAACTGTTACCCCCTGCAAACACCTTAAAACCTTAAAACTGTTAGCAGTTACCATATGCATAACAGATTCAAAAAAAGCCCATCTGTTCCAAAAAAAAAAAAACATCCGAATAGCAAAATAACCACAAGAAAACCAATACATATTCTGTCAGCAGCTTCAGCAATATGAGGAAAATCAGCAATATGAGCAAAATGATCAGCAAACACCTACCAGGCTTCTTTGAATTTTCACGAAGAAGCACTTAGTCCGATTTCACAAAATCGAAGCTTTCCCATCGAAATCTTGTTGATGTTCCAGGGATGATTATTCGGAATCATCACCATTTTTCTCATTGCTATGCTGACTGCTATCGTCGTTGTCGATGCCCATCTCATCATCGCTGTAATCATTGCTATACTGACTGCATATTTCAGTTGCACTTCCATAACCTCCATCACCTGCATCTTCACTTCCTTCATCATCTTCATTCTCTTCCTCCAAATCTCCAACCTCAAATGGTTCACCATTCTCATCAAGACCATCAATTATTTCTCCATCAGAATCAACATTCAATCTCTCATTCATGGTTCTTGCAAAAAGCCTAGGGATTGCTTTTTCTGCTAAGAACCTTTCATACCATGCATCTTCAATCTTCTTTTCTCTCTTCCTCCTTTGTTTCTCTATCTCAGAATTTCTCTCATGATCATCACTTCTCTCAAAATCATCATCTTTCTCTTCAGAATCACTTTCGGTTGCACCGCGGGTCTTTCTCCAAACAAATTTTCTCCCCTCATCTCTTTCCTCTCTTTCTCTAGCTTTCCTCATATCTCTTGCAATTCTCTTCCTCTTTCATAGTTCATAAAGTGGAGCATTTTCCTGACGAACTCTTTCGTACTCAATCAGACGATTTCTCTTGTCAATCTCTTGTTGCGGAAAATCCCTCAAATTCTCCAACTCTCTAGTACACAGAGTCTTGGAAACTTTCTTGGCGAACTTAAAAGGTGCATAAGGCTGATTATCTCCGTTAGCATTGTTTCCTCCTAGATCACCCATTATCTCTAATCTATGTTTTCTTTTCTTAATTTCCTTGCCTAATTTAGGATGATTTTTGTATATTTTGGAAATTCTCTGTTTAATTTCCTTTTGTAGAGAAGATGAAATTAATAGTCATTTAAGGCATTCGGTGGAACTTCTCTTCCCTTAGCTATTCACACCTATTCAAAGGAATGCGCAACAAGTCCTAAACCCATCATAATAACTCATGCACACCAACATTGCTAATGGGAGTGTACCAAATTAACGGGGGTGGGTTCCAAAATCATATAAGAGAAACCTGGTTTTGCCTTGGGGCTAGTATGCCCCCCACTAATTTGGTACACCCCCATTAGCCTAATTGCAGACTCTTTCGATACTCAATATCTAATAAAACTTCCATTAAGGGGTTGATAGATAGTTCAACCAAACACCAATTATCATATTTGATTTTTTGGTAGATACTGAAGAGCCAACACTTGTTGAGAGACAGGATGTGGCGCTGGTGTACTGCATCTATAATGGCAGTGTTCACACCTGAAATGGCTTAACATTGATGAGATTTGTTAGGTATACAAAAAATGGTCAAACATAATAGGTCGTAAAGCCAAATAAAACCAGCACACTTGTGTATATTTGGCATAATTATTTGATTTATTAATTAATTAACAGATGGGCCATATCTTGAACTGCAGCATGGATTGGTTTAGGCATCATGCCATATCTCAATACCCTGGTCCCTGAGTCCTGACAAAAAACAAAATAGGTCAAGAAAAATAAAATCAGCACTATGCCACATAATGCCTAAATTTAAAAAAATAAATAAAAGGTCAAGAGAGTTTCGAACCTCCGACCTCAAACTTACTAAAACTAAAGTGAACCACTGTGCCTCACTACCGTTTTTGACATTAGATGGATTTGTATTAAATTTATACATTTATTATCTTCCTAAATATTAAATGGAGTTGTGTATTGATGGGCCATATCTTGAATTATAGCATGGTTTGGCTCAGGCCTCATGCCATATCTGAATACCCTGGTCACTGAATCCTGACCAACAACTAATTAATCAACTAATGTCAAACAAATTAGGTCAAACAAAATAGGTCAAGCAAAATAAAATCAGCACACTTTTGTATAGATGGGACATATCTTGAACTGCAGCATGGTTCGGCTCAGCCATCATGCCATATTTAATATCTCAATACCCTGGTCCCTGACCAACAACTCAAATGAGCCACAAAAATCTACCAACACTATGTCCAGAACAGCGCCTGAGACATAACTCATTATCAGTTCATCTAATTCCATTGTTTGAGATGCAGAAAACTTCACCAACAACAATGAATCAATCAATCAATTCTTCTGTGAAACTTCAATGTAACCCTAAATTTAAGTTTAATCTATCTTTCATAGAAGTATTGACACCGATTTATAATCCAAGGTATTTCTCATTCATTCATTTGGGTTTTTTTTTTTGGAGATTCAGCTGCATAAAACTTCATCAACAACAATGAATCAATCGATTCTTCTATGAAACATCGATTCAAGCCTAGATTTTAGTTTAACTGATATCTCATAGAAGTATTGATAGTGATTCATAATTTTGGAAATGCAAATATTGGTCATCTTCATCTAAGGTATTTCTCATTCATTCATTTGGGGGTTTAATGATTTTACAAATTGGAGGTTACACACTCTTGATTTTGAATGGTGTTATTTCTGATGGTGATTATGAAGTATGAACATCTATATATTTCGGAATTTAGGTTTATTTTTATGTTGTTGTGAATTGTATCCTGTTTTGAGAATCTTTTGGTGGTTATGAACATATCAATTGCATGCTTTATGCCTCCACCAAGTGGTTTTATATGTTAATTGACAGATGATCTTAGACTCAGACATAATATTTGGTTGTAGGATGTCAACATTGGTGAATAAAGATTTTATTCTGTTTTGAGAATCAGCATCTCAGGAATCTTTGTGATTTGTATTCATTGTCAGATTGTAGAATTAGGTGTGTGGGTTGTATATGGTAAGTAGGGTTTGTGTCAATTATGTGCAAATCGAATATGACACAACCAACACAAGACAATTTTTGTTAGTCATGTATTGACAGAAGATATAAATATCAACCATATATAGATGTTCGTAATTTGACCCTTCGCCATATTGTAGATTAAGACTAGGTGTGTATACGCCTCTCCAGCAAGTGAATTAGACTGGATAGAGAATTTGTTTTTGAATTTCAAACATGCTACAATCTCAAAGATGCAGGGAAACTATTAAGAAACACTAAAGTGAATTATTTTCAGTATACATTTGTTTTCATTACAGTTTAGTCTTGTACATGTTCCAGTTCTTTGCATTGTAGTTTTACTTTCTAGATTACTACCTGCATCTCCAAAATTATCGACACACAATCATCGGACAATATAAATAAACTGAATTCATCATACATTTTATAAATTTACAACCTTTCTGTTTATTCAGTGTTGAGCAACATTTGACTGCAACATTATCATGTTCATAATATCCAGTTACACACAAAAAAATCCAAGTACCAAAAACAAAGTGAAAAAAGCAAAATAAACACAACTTTCCCCTGTATCATATCCTGCATTTTTAGACTCCATTGCCATGACCATAAAAGATATCATGATTCCGTGACTTACCATTTTCCCTTCGATAAGGCTTACTCGTTATACCCGGTCACTCGGAATCAGACTCTTCCTCCTCATCAGACTGATCCTGTTGTACATATTCCGGGTCATCATCTTCATCTTCATGTTCATCTGACTCCGCTTCGGAATCGGTCTTTCGGGCCAAATTTCATCATTAATCCCAAGAATCTCATATTCGCGAAAAACCGCAAGTGACTCATCTAGGTCAGATGAGTAACAGTATGTATTGGAGATATTACTGACACTATGAACAACAATAACTGGCTCTTCATATTCGGTAGCACTTGCATCACTATCGTGCCACCCATATTGTTTTTCCTATGCCGCCTTGATCTCCGCCATTTCCGCTAACCTAATCCTTTTCTCCCGCACTTTATCTTCGAAGGGATCACAGAGACGCTTCTTTGGAAGAATCTCTACCATTTTCTTTGGAGAAATCTCTACCGGTTTCTCTTATACTTTATTTTCCACAGCATGCATTTCTTGCCAGAGAGGATCAAGTTCAATATTACTCAACAAGTCACTTACTCTCTTTTGTACTTTCTGTAGATCATCCTTAGTCATCTGCCCAATCATCTGCACAGTGGCGGATAACCTTTCTTGTCTTTGCCTCTCTTCTCACTCTTTCAATTATTGCTCTTCAGTCATGGGGGCTTTACCCTTTCGTCTACGTCGATCATCATCACCAGCCATTTTGATTGATTTGGTTTAGAAAAAAATTCAGAGAACAGTTATCTCCCTCTACGAATTTTCTCTCTGAAATTATTTGCTCTCTGACCCTTTGGTTTTCCCCTTATAAACTAGTCTAACCTAAAAAACATAACAGTTGGTAACAGAAATAAACTCTAAATTCTTGCAGCGTCACGCCTATTCCCAAGAGAAAGCTTTAATCGGTAATATCACCTGACAATAATAACCGCCAATATTTGGGTCTAAATTCAGACGTTTTTGTGGTTGAAAACTTGAATGGGAAATTTGTAACGGTACCCCTGCTATGAAGAGTAAAAAACGCCTATAAAAGGTAATTTTCTCATTTTCACACTCGCCTGAAATATGCTGACGGCGAGGGTAATTTGGTCAATTTCGACATTGCCGGGAAATATGCATTCGCTTTGATCATTTTCAGTAATAGGTTGCAGTTTCATCCAATCTAATATATTTCACACCTCGAACCTGGACCGGACCAGAACATCGGGTATGTATATGGTAATATCTTGCAACCTGAGTTAAGTGATAGGTTGCAGTTTCATCCAATCTGATATATTTGACACCTCGAACCTGGTCTGGACCAGAACATCGGGTATGTATATGGTAATCTTGCAACCTGAGTTCAGTGATAGGTTGCAGTTTCATCCAATCTGATATATTTCACACCCCGAACCTCGCCCGGACGAGAACATCGGGTCCGTATATAGTAATCTTGCAACCTGAGTTAAGTGATAGGTTGCAGTTCCATCCAATCAGATATATTTGACACCTCAAACCTGAACCGGACAAGAACATCGGGTCTGTATATGGTAATCTTGTAACCTGAGTTAAGTGCTAGGTTGCAGTTTCATCCAATCTGATATATTTGACACCTCGAACCTCGCCTGGACGAGAACATCGGGTCTAGTATATGGTAATCTTGCAACCTGAGTTAAGTGATAGGTTGCAGTTTCATCCAATCTGATATATTTGACACTGCGAACCTGGCCCGGACGAGAACATCGGGTCTGAATATGGTAACCTTGCAACCTGAGTTAAGTGATAAGTTGCAGTTTCATCCAATCTGATATATTTGACACATCGAATCTGGCCCGGACGATAACATTGGATCTAGTATATGGTAATCTTGCAACCTGAGTTAAGTGATAGGTTGCAGTTTCATCGAATCTGATATATTTGAAACCTCGAACCTCGCCCGGACGAGAACATCGGGTCTGTATATGGTAATCTTGCAACCTGAGTTCAGTGATAGGTTGCAGTTTCATCCAATCTGATATATTTGACACCTCAAACCTGTCCCAGACCAGAACATCGGGTCTGTATATGGTAATCTTGCAACCTGAATTAAGTGATAGTTTGTAGTTTCATCCAATCTGATATATTTGACACCTCGAACCTCGCCCAGACCAAAATATCGGTTCTGTATATGGTAATATTGCAACCTGAGTTAGGTGATAGGTTGCAGTTTCATCCAATTTGATATATTTGACACTTAGAACCTCGCCCGGAAGAGAACATCGGTTTGTATATGGTAATCTTGCAACCTAAGTTAAGTGATAGGTTGCAGTTTCATCCAATCTGATGTATTCGAAACCTCGAACCTGGACCGGACAAGAACATCGGGTCTGTATATGGTAATCTTGCAACATGAGTTAAGTGATAGGGTGCAGTGTCATCCAATCTGATATATTTGGCACCTCGAACCTAGCCTGGACCAGAACATCGGGTCTGTATATGGTGATCTTGCAACCTGAGTTCAGTGATAGGTTGCAGTTTCATCCAATCTGATATATTTGACACTTCGAACCTCGCCCGGACGAGAACTTCGGGTCTGTATATGGTAATCTTGCAACCTGAGTTAAGTGATAGGTTTGCAGTTTCATCCAATCCAATATATTTGACACCTCGAAAATCGTCCGGACTAGAACATCGGGTATGTATATGGTAATCTTGCAACCTGAATGCGGTGATAGGTTGCAGTTTCATCCAATCTGATATATTTGACACCTCGAACATGGTCCGGATGAGAACATCGGGTTTAGTATATGGTAATCTTGCAACCTGAGTTAAGTGATAAGTTGCAGTTTCATCCAATCTGATATATTTGACACTTCGAATCTGGCCCGGACGATAACATTGGATCTAGTATATGGTAATATTAATACCTGAGTTAAGTGATAGGTTGAAGTTTCATCCAATCTGATATATTTGACACCTCGAACCTCGCCCGGACGAGAACATCGGGTTTGTATTTGGTAATCTTGCAACCTGAATTCAGTGATAGGTTGCAGTTTCATCCAATCTAATATATTTGACACCTCGAAACTCGCCCGGACGAGAACATCGGTTCTATATACGGTAATCTTGCAACCTGAGTTCAGTGATAGGTTGCAGTTTCATCCAATCTGATATATTTGACACCTCAAACCTATCCCGGACCAGAACATCGGGTCTGTATATGGTAATCTTGCAACCTGATTTAAGTGATAGGTTGCAGTTTAATCCAATCTGATATATTTGATAACTCGAACCTCGCCCTGACCAAAATATCGATTCGTATATGGTAATCTTGCAAACTGGGTTAAGTGATAGGTTGCAATTTCATTCAGTCTTATATATTTGACACCTCGAACCAAGCCAGGACGAGATCATCGGTTATGTATATGGTAATCTTGCAACCTGAGTTCAGTGATTGCTAGCAGTTTCATCCAATCTGATATATTTGACACCTCGAACTTGTCCCGGACCAGAACTTCGGGGCTGTATATGGTAATCTTGCAACCTGAGTTCAGTGATAGGTTGCAGTTTCATCCAATCTAATATATTTGACACCTCGAAATCTCCCGGACCAGAATATCGGGTATGTATATGGTAATCTTGCAACCCGAATTCAGTGATAGGTTGCAGTTTTATCCAATCTGATATATATTTGACACCTCGAACCTGGCCCGGACAAGAACATCGGGTCTAGTATATGGTAATCTTGCAACTTGATTTAAGTGATAGGTTGCAGTTTCATCCAATCTAATATATTTGACACTTCGAACCTGACCCGGACGAGAACACCGGGTCTGTATATGGTAATCTTGCAACATGAGTTAAGTGATAGGTTGCAGTTTCATCAAATCTGATATATTTGACACCTCGAACATGGCTCAGATGAGAACATCGGGTTTCGTATATGGTAAACTTGCAACCCGAGTTAAGTGATAGGTTGCAGTTTCATCCAATCTTATATTTGACACCTCGAACCTCGCCCGGACGAGAACATCGGGTTTGTATATGGTATTCTTCCAACCCGATTTCAGTGATAGGTTGCAGTTTCATCCAATCTAATATATTTGACACCTCGAACCTGGCCCGGGCGAGAACATCGGGTCTAGTATATGGTAATCTTGCAACCTGAGTTAAGTGATAGGTTGCAGTTTCATCCAATCTGATATATTTGACACCTCGAACCTCGCCCGGACGAGAACATCGGGTCTGTATATGGTAATATTGCAACCTGAGTTCAATGATAGGTAGCAGTTTCATCCAATATGATACATTTGACACCTCGAACTTGGCCCGGACCAGAACATCAGGTCTGTATATGGTAATCCCTCAACCCGAGTTCAGTGATAAGTTGCAGTTTCATCCAATCTAATATATTTGACACCTCGAATTCTCCCGGACCAGAACATCGGGTATGTATACGGTAATCTTGCAACCTGAGTTAAGTGATAGGTTAGAGTTTCATCCAATCTGATATATTTGACACCTCGAACCTCGCCAGGACGAGAACATCGGGTCTGTATATGGTAATCTTGCAACCTGAGTTCAGTGATAGGTAGCAGTTTCATCCAATATGATATATTTGACACCTCGAACTTGGCCCGGACCAGAGCTTCGGGTCTGTATATGGTAATCTTGCAACCTGAGTTCAGTGATAGGTTGCAATTTCATCCAATCTAATATATTTAACACCTCGAATATCGTCCGGTCCAGAACATCGGGTATGTATATGGTAATTTTGTAACCTGAATTCAGTGATAGGTTGCAGTTTCATCCAATCTGATATATTTGACACCTCGAACCTGGACCGAACGAGAACATCGGGTCTAGTATATGGTAATCTTGCAACCTGAGTTAAGTGATAGGTTGTAGTTTCATCCAATCTGATATATTTGACACCTCGAACCTGGCCCAGACAAGAATATCGGGTTTATGTATGGTAATATTGCAACCTGAGTTAAGTGATAGGTTGCAGTTTCATCCAATCTGATATATTTGACACCTCGAACCTGGCCCGGACGAGAACATCGGGTCTAGTATATGGTAATTTTGCAACCTGATTTAAGTGATAGGTTGCAGTTTCATCCAATCTAATATATTTGACACTTCGAACCTGGCCTGGACGAGAACATCGGGTCTTTATATGGTAATCTTGCAACCTGACTTAAGTGATGGTTGCAGTTTCATCCAATATGATATATTTGACACCTCGAACATGGTCCGGATGAGAACATCGGTTTTAGTATATGGTAATCTTGCAACCTGAGTTAAGTTATAAGTTGCAGTTTCATCCAATCTGATATATTTGACACTTCGAATCTGGCCCGGAGGATAACATTGGATCTAGTATATGGTAATCTTACAACCTGAGTTAAGTGATAGGTTGCAGTTTCATCCAATATGATATATTTGACACCTCGAACCTCTCCCGGACAAGAACATCGGGTCTGTATATGGTAATCTTGCAACCTGAGTTCAGTGATAGGTTGCAGTTTCATCCAATCTAATATATTTGACACCTCGAAACTCGCCCGGACGAGAACATCGGTTCTATATATGGTAATCTTGCAACCTGAGTTCAGTGATAGGTTGCAGTTTCATCCAATCTGATATATATTTGACACCTCAAACCTGTCCCGGACCAGAACATCGGGTTTGTATATGGTAATCTTGCAACCTGAGTTAAGTGATAGGTTGCAGTTTCATTCAATCTGGTATATTTGACACCTCGAACCTCGCCCTGACCAAAATATCGATTCGTATATGGTAATCTTGCAAACTGGGTTAAGTGATAGGTTGCAATTTCATTCAATCTTATATATTTGACACCTCGAACCAAGCCAGGACGAGAACATCGGTTATGTATATGGTAAGATTGCAACCTGACTTCAGTGATAGCTAGCAGTTTCATCCAATCTGATATATTTGACACCTCGAACTTGGCCCGGACAAGAACTTCGGGTCTGTATATGGTAATCTTGCAACCTGAGTTCAGTGATAGGTTGCAGTTTCATCCAATCTAATATATTTGACACCTCGAAATCTCCCGGACCAGAATATCGGGTATGTATATGGTAATCTTGCAACCCGAATTCAGTGATAGGTTGCAGTTTTATCCAATCTGATATATTTGACACCTCGAACCTGGACCGGACGAGAACATCGGGTCTAGTATATGGTAATCTTGCAACTTGATTTAAGTGATAGGTTGCAGTTTCATCCAATCTAATATATTTGACACTTCGAACCTGACCCGGACGAGAACATCGGGTCTGTATATGGTAATCTTGCAACATGAGTTAAGTGATAGGTTGCAGTTTCATCCAATCTGATATATTTGACACCTCGAACATGGCTCGGATGAGAACATCGGGTTTCGTATATGGTAAACTTGCAACCCGAGTTAAGTGATAGGTTGCAGTTTCATCCAATCTTATATATTTGACACCTCGAACCTCGCCCGGACGAGAACATCGGGTTTGTATATGGTATTCTTGCAACCTGAATTCAGTGATAGGTTGCAGTTTCATCCAATATGATATATTTGACACCTCGAACCTGGCCCGGGCGAGAACATCGGGTCTAGTATATGGTAGTATTGCAACCTGAGTTAAGTGATAGGATGCAGTTTCATCCAATCTGATATATTTGACACCTCGAACCTCGCCCGGACGAGAACATCGGGTCTGTATATGGTAATCTTGCAACCTGAGTTCAGTGATAGGTAGCAGTTTCATCCAATATGATACATTTGACACCTCGAACTTGGCCCGGACCAGAACTTCGGGTCTGTATATGGTAATCTTGCAACCCGGGTTCAGTGATAAGTTGCAGTTTCATCCAATCTAATATATTTGACACCTCGAATTCTCCCGGACCAGAACATCGGGTATGTATACGGTAATCTTGCAACCTGAGTTAAGTGATAGGTTGCAGTTTCATCCAATCTGATATATTTGACACCTCGAACCTCGCCTGGACGAGAACATCGGGTCTGTATATGGTAATCTTGCAACCTGAGTTAGTGATAGGTAGCAGTTTCATCCAATATGATATATTTGACACCTCGAACTTGGCCCGGACCAGAGCTTCGGGAATGTATATCGTAATCTTGCAACCTGAGTTCAGTGATAGGTTGCAATTTCATCAAATCTAATATATTTGACACCTCGAATATCGTCCGGTCCAGAACATCGGGTATGTATATGGTAATCTTGTAACCTGAATTCAGTGATAGGTTGCAGTTTCATCCAATCTGATATATTTGACACCTCGAACCTGGCCCGGACGAGAACATCGGGTCTAGTATATGGTAATCTTGCAACCTGAGTTAAGTGATAGGTTGTAGTTTCATCCAATCTGATATATTTGACACCTCGAACCTGGACCAAAAGAGAACATCGGGTTTATGTATGGTAATCTTGCAACCTGAGTTAAGTGATAGGTTGCACTTTCATCCACTCTGATATATTTGACACCTCGAACCTGGCCCGGACGAGAACATCGGGTCTAGTATATGGTAATCTTGCAACCTGATTTAAGTGATAGGTTGCAGTTTCATCCAATCTAATATATTTGACACTTCGAACCTGGCCCTGACGAGAACATCAGGTCTGTATATGGTAATCTTGCAACCTCAGTTAAGTGATAGGTTGCAATGTCATTCAATCTTATATATTTGACACCTCGAACAAGGCCAGGAAGAGAACATCGGGTCTGTATATGGTAATCTTGCAACCCGAGTTCAGTGATAGGTAGCAGTTTCATCCAATCTGATATATTTGACACCTCGAACTTGGCCCGGACCATAACTTCGGGTTTGTATATGGCAATCTTGCAACCTGAGTTCAGTGATAAGTTGCAGTTTCATCCAATCTAGTATATTTGACACCTCGAAATCTCCCGGACCAGAACATCGGGTATGTATACGGTAATCTTGCAACCTGAATTCAGTGATAGGTTGCAGTTTCATCCAATCTGATATATTTGACACCTCGAACCTGGCCCGGAAGAGAACATCGGGTCTAGTGTATGGTAATCTAGCAACTTGATTTTAGTGATAGGTTGCAGTTTCATCCAATCTAATATATTTGACACTTCGAACCTGGCCCGGACAAGAACATCGGGTCTGTATATGGTAATCTTGCAACATGAGTTAAGTGATAGGTTGCAGTTTCATCCAATCTGATATATTTGACACCTCGAACATGGCTCGGATGAGAACATAGGGTTTCGTATATGGTAATCTTGCAACCCGAGTTAAGTGATAGGTTGCAGTTTCATCCAATCTTATATATTTGACACCTCGAAGCTCGCCCGGACGAGAACATCGGGTTTGTATATGGTATTCTTGCAACCTGATTTCAGTGATAGGTTGCAGTTTCATCTAATCTGATATATTTAACACCTCGAACCTCGCCCGGACGAGAACATCGGGCCTGTATATGGTAATCTTGCAACCTGAGTTCAGTGATAGGTAACAGTTTCATCCAATATGATATATTTGACACCTCGAACTTGGCCCGGTCCAGAACATCGGGTATGTATATGGTAATCTTGTAACCTGAATTCAGTGATAGGTTGCAGTTTCATCCAATCTGATATATTTGACACCTCGAACCTGGCCTAGACGATAACATCGGGTCTAATATATGGTAATCTTTCAACCTGAGTTAAATGATAGGTTGTAGTTTCATCCAGTCTGATATATTTGACACCTCGAACCTCACCCGGACGAGAATATCAGGTTTGTATATGGTAATCTTGCAACCTGATTTAAGTGATAGGTTGCAGTTTCATCAAATCTGATATATTTGACCCCTCGAACTTGGACCAGACCAGAACATCAGGTCTGTATATAGTAATCTTCCAACATGAGTTAATTGATAGGGTGCAGTTTCATCCAATATGATATATTTGACACCTCGAACCTGGCCCGAACCAGAACATCGGTTCTGTATATGGTAATCTTGCAACCTGAGTTTAGTGATAGGTTGCAGTTTCATCCAATCTGATATAATACACACCTCAAACCTCGCCAGGACGAGATAATCGGGTCTGAATATGGTAATCTTGCAACCTGAATTCAGTGATAGGTTGCAGTTTCATCCAATCTGATATATTTGACACCTCGAACCTGGCCCGGAAGAGAACATCGGGTCTAGTGTATGGTAATCTAGCAACTTGATTTTAGTGATAGGTTGCAGTTTCATCCAATCTAATATATTTGACACTTCGAACCTGGCCCGGACAAGAACATCGGGTCTGTATATGGTAATCTTGCAAC
>NC_039363.1:30860836-30868230 GCF_003573695.1 Papaver somniferum | reverse complement strand
TATGATATATTTGACACCTCGAACTTGGCCCGGTCCAGAACATCGGGTATGTATATGGTAATCTTGTAACCTGAATTCAGTGATAGGTTGCAGTTTCATCCAATCTGATATATTTGACACCTCGAACCTGGCCTAGACGATAACATCGGGTCTAATATATGGTAATCTTTCAACCTGAGTTAAATGATAGGTTGTAGTTTCATCCAGTCTGATATATTTGACACCTCGAACCTCACCCGGACGAGAATATCAGGTTTGTATATGGTAATCTTGCAACCTGATTTAAGTGATAGGTTGCAGTTTCATCAAATCTGATATATTTGACCCCTCGAACTTGGACCAGACCAGAACATCAGGTCTGTATATAGTAATCTTCCAACATGAGTTAATTGATAGGGTGCAGTTTCATCCAATATGATATATTTGACACCTCGAACCTGGCCCGAACCAGAACATCGGGTCTGTATATGGTAATCTTGCAACCTGAGTTTAGTGATAGGTTGCAGTTTCATCCAATCTGATATAATACACACCTCAAACCTCGCCAGGACGAGATAATCGGGTCTGAATATGGTAATCTTGCAACCTGAGTTAAGTGATAGGTTGCAGTTCATCCAATCTGATATATTTGACACCTCGAACCTGGAACGGAGGAGAACATCGGGTCTAGCATATGGTAATATTGCAACCTGATTTAAGTGATTGGTTGCAGTTTCATCCAATCTAATATATTTGACACTTCGAACCTGGCCCGGGGGAGAAATCAGGTCTGTATATGGTAAACTTGCAACCTTAATTAAGTGATAGGTTGTAGTTTCATCCAATATGATATATTTGACACCTCGAACATGGCCCGGACGAGAACATCGGGTTTAGTATATGGTAATCTTGCAACCTGGGTTAAGTGATAGGTTGCAGTTTCATCCAATCTTATATATTTGACACCTCGAACCTCGCCCGGACGAGAACATCGGGTTTGTATATGGTAATCTTGCAACCTGAGTTCAGTGATAGGTTGCAGTTTCATCCAATCTGATATATTTGACACCTGAAACCTGGCCCGGACGAGAACATCAGGTTTAGTACATGGTAATCTTGCAACCTGAGTTCAGTGATAGGTTGCAGTTTCATCCAATCTGATATATTTGACACCTCAAACTTGGCCTATACCAGAACATCGGGTCTGTATATGGTAATCTTGCAACATTAGTTAAGTGATAGGTTAAAGTTTATTCCAATTAGATATATTTGACACCTCGAACCTCGCCCGGACGAGAACTTCGAGTCTGTATATGGTAATCTTGCAACCTAAGTTAAGTGATAGGTTGCAGTTTCATCCAATATGATACATTTGACAGCTCGAACCTGGACCGAACCAGAACATCGGGCCTGTATATGGTAATCTTGCAACATGGGTTAAGTGTTAGGTTGCAGTTTCATCCAATCTAATATATTTGACACCTCAAACCTGGCCCGGACGAGAACATCATGTCTGTATATGGTAATCTTGCTACCTGAGTTCAGTGATAGGTTGCAGTTTCATCCAATCTGATATATTTGACACCTCAAACCTGGCCCGGACGAGAACATCGGGTCTGTATATGGTAATCTTGCAACCTGAGTTCAGTGATAGGTTGCAGTTTCATCCAATTTGATATATTTGACACCTCGAACCTTGCCCGGACGAGAACATCGGGTCTGTATATGGTAATCTTGCAACCTTAGTTAAGTGATAGGTTGCAGTTTCATCCAATTTGATATATTTGACACCTCGAACCTGGACCGGACCAGAACATCGGGTCTGTATATGGTAAACTTGCAACCTGAGTTCAGTGATAGGTTGCAGTTTCATCCAATCTGATATAATACACACCTCAAACCTCGCCAGGACGAGATAATCGGGTCTGAATATGTTAATCTTGCTACCTGAGTTAAGTGATAGGTTGCAGTTCATCCAATCTGATATATTTGACACCTCGAACCTGGCTCGGAAGAGAACATCCGGTTTGTATATGGTAATCTTGCATCCCGAGTTAAGTGATAGGTTGCAGCTTCATCCAATCTGATATATTTGACACATCGAACCTGGGCTGGAGGAGAACATCGGGTCTAGTATATGGTAATCTTGCAACCTGATTTAAGTGATTGGTTGCAGTTTCATCCAATCTAATATATTTGACACTTCGAACATGGCCCTGGGGGAGAACATCAGGTCTGTATATGGTAATCTTGCAACCTTAATTAAGTGATAGGTTGCAGTTTCATCCAATCTGATATATTTTACACCTCGAACATGGACCGGAAGAGAACATCGGGTTTAGTATATGGTAATCTTGCAACCTGGGTTAAGTGATAGGTTGCAGTTTCATCCAATCTTATATATTTGACACCTCGAACCTCGCCCGGAAGATAACATCGGTTTTTTATATGGTAATCTTGCAACCTGAGTTTACTGATAGGTTGAAGTTTCATCCAATCTGATATATTTGACACCTGAAACCTGGCCCGGACGAGAACATCGGGTTTAGTACATGGTAATATTGCAACCTGAGTTCAGTGATAGGTTGCAGTTTAATCCAATTAGATATATTTGACACCTCGAACCTCGCCCGGACGAGAACTTCAGGTCTGTATATGGTAATCTTGCAACCTGAGTTAAGTGATAAGTTGCAGTTTCATCCAATCTGATATATTTGACAGCTCGAACCTGGACCAAACCAGAACATCGGGCCTGTATATGGTAATCTTGCAACATGAGTTAAGTGATAGGTTGCAGTTTCATCCAATCTGATATATTTGACACCTCAAACCTGGCCCGGACGAGAACATCAGGTCTGTATATGGTAATCTTGCAACCTGAGTTCAGTGATAGGTTGCAGCTTCATCCAATCTGATATATTTGACACCTCAAACCTGGCCCGGACGAAAACATCGGGTCTGTATATGGTAATCTTGCAACCTGAGTTCAGTTATAGGTTGCAGTTTCATCCAATTTGATATATTTGACACCTCGAACCTTGCCCGGACGAGAACATCGGGTTTTTATATGGTAATCTTGCAACCTTAGTTAAGTGATAGGTTGAAGTTTCATCCAATTTGATATATTTGACACCTCGAACCTGGACCGGACCAGAACATCGGGTCTGTATATAGTCATCTTGCAACATAAGTTAAGTGATAGGTTGCAGTTTCATCCAATCTGATATATTTGGCACCTCGAACCTGGCCCGGACCGGAACATCGGGTCTGTATATGGTAATCTTGCAACCTGAGTTCAGTGATAGGTTGCAGTTTCATTTAATCTGATATATTTCACACCTCGAACCTCGCCAAGACGAGAACACCGGGTCTATATATGGTAATCTTGCAACCAGAGTTAAGTGATAGGTTGCATTTTTATCCAATCTGATATATTTGACACCTCGAACCTTGCCCGGACGAGAACATCGGGTTTGTGTAAGGTAATCTAGCAACTTGAGTTAAGTGATAGGTTGCAGTTTCATCCAATCTGATATATTTGACACCTCTAACCAGGCCCGGACGAGAACATCAGGTCTAGTATATAGTAATCTTGCAACCTGATTTAAGTGATAGGTTGCAGTTTCATCCAATCTAATATATTTGACACTTCGAACCTGGCCAGGACAAGAACATCGGGTCAGTATATGGTAATCTTGAAACATGAGTTAAGTGATAGGTTGCAGTTTCATCCAATCTGATATATTTGACACCTCGAACATGGCCCGGACCAGAACTTCGGGTCTGTATATGGTAATCTTGCAACCTGAGTTCAGTGATAGGTTGCAGTTTCATCCAATCTAATATATTTGAAACCTCGAATATCGCCCGGACCATAACATCGGGTATGTATATGGTAATCTTGCAACCTGAATTCGGTGATAGGTTGTAGTTTCATCTAATCTGATATATTTGACACCTCGAACCTGGCCCGGACGAGAACATCGGGTCTAGTATATGGTAATCTTGCAACCTGAGTTCAGTGATAGGTTGTTGTTTCATCCAATCTGATATATTTGACACCTCGAACCTGGCCCGGAAGAGAACATCGGGTTTGTGTATGGTAATCTTGCAACCTGAGTTAAGTGATAGGTTGCAGTTTCATCCAATCTGATATATTTGACACCTCGAACCTGGCCCGGACGAGAACATCGGGTCTAGTATATGGTAATCTTGCAACCTGATTTAAGTGATAGGTTGCAGTTTCATCCAATTTGATATATTTGACACCTCGAACCTTGCCCGGACGAGAACATCGGGTCTGTATATGGTAATCTTGCAACCTTAGTTAAGTGATAGGTTGCAGTTTCATCCAATTTGATATATTTGACACCTCGAACCTGGATCGGACCAAAACATCGGGTCTGTATATGGTAATCTTGCAACCTGAGTTCAGTGATAGGTTGCAGTTTCATCCAGTCTGATATAATACACACCTCAAACCTCGCCAGGACGAGATAATCGGGTCTGAATATGGTAATCTTGCAACCTGAGTTAAGTGATAGGTTGCAGTTCATCCAATCTGATATATTTGACACCTCGAACCTGGCACGCAAGAGAACATCCGGTTTGTATATGGTAATCTTGCATCCCGAATTAAGTGATAGGTTGCAGCTTCATCCAATCTGATATATTTGACACATCGAACCTGGGCCGGAGGAGAACATCGGGTCTAGTATATGGTACTCTTGCAACCTGATTTAAGTGAATGGTTGCAGTTTCATCCAATCTAATATATTTGACACTTCGAACCTGGCCCGGGGGAGAACATCAGGTCTGTATATGGTAATCTTGCAACCTTAATTAAGTGATAGGTTGCAGTTTCATCCAATCTGATATATTTTACACCTCGAACATGGCCTGGACGAGAACATCGGGTTTAGTATATGGTAAACTTGCAACCTGGGTTAAGTGATAGGTTGCAGTTTCATCGAATCTTATATATTTGACACCTCGAACCTCTCCCGGAAGATAACATCAGGTTTGTATATGGTAATCTTGCAACCTGAGTTCAGTGATAGGTTGCAGTTTCATCCAATTTGATATATTTGACACCTGAAACCTGGCCCGGACGAGAACATCGGAATTAGTACATGGTAATCTTGCAACCTGAGTTCAGTGATAGGTTGTAGTTTCATCCAATCTGATATATTTGACACCTCAAACTTGGCCCAGACCAGAACATCGGGTCTGTATATGGTAATCTTGCAACATTAGTTAAGTGATAGGTTGCAGTTTATTCCAATTAGATATATTTGACACCTCGAACCTCTCCCGGACGAGAACTTCGGGTCCGTATATGGTAATCTTGCAACCTGAGTTAAGTGATAGGTTGCAGTTTCATCCAATTTGATATATTTGACACCTCGAACCTGGACCGGACCAGAACACCGGGTCTATATATGGTAATCTTGCAACCAGAGTTAAGTGATAGGTTACATTTTTATCCAATCTGATATATTTGACACCTCGAACCTTCCCCGGACGAGAACATCGGGTTTGTGTAAGGTAATCTAGCAACTTGAGTTAAGTGATAGGTTGCAGTTTCATCCAATCTGATATATTTGACGCCTCTAACCAGGCCCGGACGAGAACATCGGGTCTAGTATATAGTAATCTTGCAACCTGATTTAAGTGATAGGTTGCAGTTTCATCCAATCTAATATATTTGACACTTCGAACCTGGCCCGGACAAGAACATCGGGTCTGTATATGGTAATCTTGAAACATGAGTTAAGTGATAGGTTGCAGTTTCATCCAATCTGATATATTTGACACCTCGAACATGGCCCGGACCAGAACTTCGGGTCTGTATATGGTAATCTTGCAACCTGAGTTCAGTGATATGTTGCAGTTTATTCCAATCTAATATATTTGAAACCTCGAATATCGCCCGGATCAGAACATCGGGTATGTATATGGTAATCTTGCAACCTGAATTCGGTGATAGGTTGTAGTTTCATCTAATCTGATATATTTGACACCTCGAACCTGGACCGGACGAGAACATCGGGTCTAGTATATGGTAATCTTGCAACCTGAGTTAAGTGATAGGTTGTTGTTTCATCCAATCTGATATATTTGACACCTCGAACCTGGCCCGGACAAGAACATCGGGTTTGTGTATGGTAATCTTGCAACCTGAGTTAAGTGATAGGTTGCAGTTTCATCCAATCTGATATATTTGACACCTCGAACCTGGCCCGGACGAGAACATCGGGTCTAGTATATGGTAATCTTGCAACCTGATTTAAGTGATAGGTTGCAGTTTCATCCAATTTGATATATTTGACACCTCGAACCTTGCCCGGACGAGAACATCGGGTCTGTATATGGCAATATTGCAACCTTAGTTAAGTGATAGGTTGCAGTTTCATCCAATTTGATATATTTGACACCTCGAACCTGGACCGGACCAGAACATCGGGTCTGTATATGGTAATCTTGCAACCTGAGTTAAGTGATAGGTTGCAGTTCATCCAATCTGATATATTTGACACCTCGAACCTGGAACGGAGGAGAACATCGGGTCTAGCATATGGTAATATTGCAACCTGATTTAAGTGATTGGTTGCAGTTTCATCCAATCTAATATATTTGACACTTCGAACCTGGCCCGGGGGAGAAATCAGGTCTGTATATGGTAAACTTGCAACCTTAATTAAGTGATAGGTTGTAGTTTCATCCAATATGATATATTTGACACCACGAACATGGCCCGGACGAGAACATCGGGTTTAGTATATGGTAATCTTGCAACCTGGGTTAAGTGATAGGTTGCAGTTTCATCCAATCTTATATATTTGACACCTCGAACCTCGCCCGGACGAGAACATCGGGTTTGTATATGGTAATCTTGCAACCTGAGTTCAGTGATAGGTTGCAGTTTCATCCAATCTGATATATTTGACACCTGAAACCTGGCCCGGACGAGAACATCAGGTTTAGTACATGGTAATCTTGCAACCTGAGTTCAGTGATAGGTTGCAGTTTCATCCAATCTGATATATTTGACACCTCAAACTTGGCCTATACCAGAACATCGGGTCTGTATATGGTAATCTTGCAACATTAGTTAAGTGATAGGTTAAAGTTTATTCCAATTAGATATATTTGACACCTCGAACCTCGCCCGGACGAGAACTTCGAGTCTGTATATGGTAATCTTGCAACCTAAGTTAAGTGATAGGTTGCAGTTTCATCCAATATGATACATTTGACAGCTCGAACCTGGACCGAACCAGAACATCGGGCCTGTATATGGTAATCTTGCAACATGGGTTAAGTGTTAGGTTGCAGTTTCATCCAATCTAATATATTTGACACCTCAAACCTGGCCCGGACGAGAACATCATGTCTGTATATGGTAATCTTGC
>NC_039363.1:30855279-30860826 GCF_003573695.1 Papaver somniferum | reverse complement strand
TGGTTGCAGTTTCATCCAATCTAATATATTTGACACTTCGAACCTGGCCCGGGGGAGAACATCAGGTCTGTATATGGTAATCTTGCAACCTTAATTAAGTGATAGGTTGCAGTTTCATCCAATCTGATATATTTTACACCTCGAACATGGCCTGGACGAGAACATCGGGTTTAGTATATGGTAAACTTGCAACCTGGGTTAAGTGATAGGTTGCAGTTTCATCGAATCTTATATATTTGACACCTCGAACCTCTCCCGGAAGATAACATCAGGTTTGTATATGGTAATCTTGCAACCTGAGTTCAGTGATAGGTTGCAGTTTCATCCAATTTGATATATTTGACACCTGAAACCTGGCCCGGACGAGAACATCGGAATTAGTACATGGTAATCTTGCAACCTGAGTTCAGTGATAGGTTGTAGTTTCATCCAATCTGATATATTTGACACCTCAAACTTGGCCCAGACCAGAACATCGGGTCTGTATATGGTAATCTTGCAACATTAGTTAAGTGATAGGTTGCAGTTTATTCCAATTAGATATATTTGACACCTCGAACCTCTCCCGGACGAGAACTTCGGGTCCGTATATGGTAATCTTGCAACCTGAGTTAAGTGATAGGTTGCAGTTTCATCCAATTTGATATATTTGACACCTCGAACCTGGACCGGACCAGAACACCGGGTCTATATATGGTAATCTTGCAACCAGAGTTAAGTGATAGGTTGCATTTTTATCCAATCTGATATATTTGACACCTCGAACCTTCCCCGGACGAGAACATCGGGTTTGTGTAAGGTAATCTAGCAACTTGAGTTAAGTGATAGGTTGCAGTTTCATCCAATCTGATATATTTGACGCCTCTAACCAGGCCCGGACGAGAACATCGGGTCTAGTATATAGTAATCTTGCAACCTGATTTAAGTGATAGGTTGCAGTTTCATCCAATCTAATATATTTGACACTTCGAACCTGGCCCGGACAAGAACATCGGGTCTGTATATGGTAATCTTGAAACATGAGTTAAGTGATAGGTTGCAGTTTCATCCAATCTGATATATTTGACACCTCGAACATGGCCCGGACCAGAACTTCTGGTCTGTATATGGTAATCTTGCAACCTGAGTTCAGTGATATGTTGCAGTTTATTCCAATCTAATATATTTGAAACCTCGAATATCGCCCGGATCAGAACATCGGGTATGTATATGGTAATCTTGCAACCTGAATTCGGTGATAGGTTGTAGTTTCATCTAATCTGATATATTTGACACCTCGAACCTGGACCGGACGAGAACATCGGGTCTAGTATATGGTAATCTTGCAACCTGAGTTAAGTGATAGGTTGTTGTTTCATCCAATCTGATATATTTGACACCTCGAACCTGGCCCGGACAAGAACATCGGGTTTGTGTATGGTAATCTTGCAACCTGAGTTAAGTGATAGGTTGCAGTTTCATCCAATCTGATATATTTGACACCTCGAACCTGGCCCGGACGAGAACATCGGGTCTAGTATATGGTAATCTTGCAACCTGATTTAAGTGATAGGTTGCAGTTTCATCCAATTTGATATATTTGACACCTCGAACCTTGCCCGGACGAGAACATCGGGTCTGTATATGGCAATATTGCAACCTTAGTTAAGTGATAGGTTGCAGTTTCATCCAATTTGATATATTTGACACCTCGAACCTGGACCGGACCAGAACATCGGGTCTGTATATGGTAATCTTGCAACCTGAGTTCAGTGATAGGTTGCAGTTTCATCCAGTCTGATATAATACACACCTCAAACCTCGCCAGGACGAGATAATCGGGTCTGAATATGGTAATCTTGCAACCTGAGTTAAGTGATAGGTTGCAGTTCATCCAATCTGATATATTTGACACCTCGAACCTGGCACAGAACAGAACATCCGGTTTGTATATGGTAATCTTGCATCCCGAGTTAAGTGATAGGTTGCAGCTTCATCCAATCTGATATATTTGACACATCGAACCTGGGACGGAGGAGAACATCGGGTCTAGTATATGGTACTCTTGCAACCTGATTTAAGTGATTGGTTGCAGTTTCATCCAATATAATATATTTGACACTTCGAACCTGGCCCGGGGGAGAACATCAGGTATGTATATGGTAATCTTGCAACCTTAATTAAGTGATAGGTTGCAGTTTCATCCAATCTGATCTATTTTACACCTTGAACATGGCCCGGACGAGAACATCGGGTTTAGTATATGGTAAACTTGCAACCTGGGTTAAGTGATAGGTTGCAGTTTCATCGAATCTTATATATTTGACACCTCGAACCTCTCCCGGAAGAGAACATCAGGTTTGTATATGGTAATCTTGCAACCTGAGTTCAGTGATAAGTTGCAGTTTCATCCAATCTGATATATTTGACACCTGAAACCTGGCCCGGACGAGAACATCGGGTTTAGTACATGGTAATATTGCAACCTGAGTTCAGTGATAGGTTGCAGTTTCATCCAATCTGATATATTTGACACCTCAAACTTGGCCCAGACCAGAACACGGGTCTGTATATGGTAATCTTGCAACATTAGTTAAGTGATAGGTTGCAGTTTATTCCAATTAGATATATTTGACACCTCGAACCTCGCCCGGACGAGAACTTCGGGTCCGTAAATGGTAATCTTGCAACCTGAGTTAAGTGATAGGTTGCAGTTTCATCCAATCTGATATATTTGACAGCTCGAAACTGGACCGAACCAGAACATCGGGCCTGTATATGGTAATCTTGCAATATGAGTTAAGTGATAGGTTGCAGTTTCATCCAATCTGATATATTTGACACCTCAAACCTGGCCCGGACGAGAACATCAGGTCTGTATATGATAATCTTGTAACCTGAGTTCAGTGATAGGTTGCAGTTTCATCCAATCTGATATATTTGACACCTCAAACCTGGCCCGGACGAAAACATCGGGGCTGTATATGGTAATCTTGCAACCTGAGTTCAGTGATAGGTTGCAGTTTCATCCAAGTTGATATATTTGACACCTCGAACATGGACCGGACAAGAACATCGGGTATGTATATGGTAATCTTGCAACATGAGTTAAGTGATAGGTTGCAGTTTCATCCAATCTGATATATTTTGCACCTCGAACCTGGCCCGGACCGGAACATCGGGTTTGTATATGGTAATCTTGCAACCTGAGTTCAGTGATAGGTTGCAGTTTCATCTAATCTGATATATTTCACAACTCGAACCTCGTGAAGACGAGAACACCGGGTCTATATATGGTAATCTTGCAACCTGAGTTAAGTGATAGGTTGCAGTTTTATCCAATCTGTTAAATTTGATACCTCGAACCTTGCCCGGACGAGAACATCGGGTTTGTGTAAGGTAATAGCAACTTGAGTTAAGTGATAGGTTGCAGTTTCATCCAATCTGATATATTTGACACCTCTAACCATGCCCGGACGAGAACATCGGGTCTAGTATATGGTAATCTTGCAACCTGATTTAAGTGATAGGTTGCAGTTTCATCCAATCTAATATATTTGACACTTCGAACCTGGCCCGGACAAGAACATCGGGTCTGTATATGGTAATCTTGAAACATGAGTTAAGTGATAGGTTGCAGTTTCATCCAATCTGATATATTTGACACCTCGAACATGGCCCGGACCAGAACTTCGGGTCTGTATATGGTAATCTTGCAACCTGAGTTCAGTGATAGGTTGCAGTTTCATCCAATCTAATATATTTGAAACCTCGAAATTCGCCCGGACCAGAACATCGGGTATGTATATGGTAATCTTGCAACCTGAATTCGGTGATAGGTTTTAGTTTCATCCAATCTGATATATTTGACACCTCGAACCTGGCCCGGACGAGAACATCGGGTCTAGTATATGGTAATCTTGCAACCTGAGTTAAGTGATAGGTTGTAGTTTCATCCAATCTGATATATTTGACACCTCGAACCTGTCCCGGACGAGAACATCGGGTTTGTGTATGGTAATCTTGCAACCTGAGTTAAGTGATAGGTTGCAGTTTCATCCAATCTGATATATTTGACACCTCGAACCTGGCCCGGAAGAGAACATCGGGTCTAGTATATGGTAATCTTGCAACCTGATTTAAGTGATAGGTTGCAGTTTCACCCAATTTGATATATTTGACACCTCGAACCTTGCCCGGACGAGAACATCGGGTCTGTATATGGTAATCTTGCAACCTTAGTTAAGTGATAGGTTGCAGTTTCATCCAATTTGATATATTTAACACCTCGAACCTGGACCGAACCATAACATCGGGTATGTATATAGTAATCTTGCAACCTGAGTTCAGTGATAGGTTGCAGTTTCATCCAGTCTGATATAATACACACCTCAAACCTCGCCAGGACGAGATAATCGGGTCTGAATATGGTAATCTTGCAACCTGAGTTAAGTGATAGGTTGCAGTTCATCCAATCTGATATATTTGACACCCCGAACCTGGCACGGAAGAGAACATCCGGTTTGTATATGGTAATCTTGGATCCCGAGTTAAGTGATAGGTTGCAGCTTCATCCAATCTGATATATTTGACACATCGAACCTGGGCCGGAGGAGAACATCGGGTCTAGTATATGGTAATCTTGCAACCTGATTTAAGTGATTGGTTGCAGTTTCATCCAATCTAATATATTTGACACTTCGAACCTGGCCCGGGGGAGAACATCAGGTCTGTATATGGTAATCTTGCAACCTTAATTAAGTGATAGGTTGCAGTTTCATCCAATCTGATATATTTGACACCTCAAACTTGGCCCAGACCAGAACATCGGGTCTATATATGGTAATCTTGCAACCTTAATTAAGTGATAGGTTGCAGTTTCATCCAATCTGATATATTTTACACCTCGAACATGGCCCGGACGAGAACATCGGGTTTAGTATATGGTAAACTTGCAACCTGGGTTAAGTGATAGGTTGCAGTTTCATCGAATCTTATATATTTGACACCTCGAACCTCGCATGGAAGAGAACATCAGGTTTGTATATGTGGTGTGACAGGCAAAGACACACAGAAGCTTGCAAGTATACAAGGTCAAGATTTATAATATAGTGATGAGTGGGGGTTTGTCCACAGGGAGAGGAGCATACAAGAAGTCTTCCTAGCTAAGTTCACAGTGAGCTAATGGCAGTGACTATAGTGACAGTGACAAGTTTCTAGAGTAGAAGTGAAACAAAGGCAGCAGCCTAAGGCAAGGGTATTGAGTAATAGTGACTGACAAAGAGCAAAATGCAGAATTGTGTGAAGTAACTAAGGCAATTGAATCCACCTTGTGCCCTAATCAAGCAATGCAATCTAGGTTTAGTTGGAGTTCCTATGCATACATCTAGAATGAGATGAAAATCAGCTTGCTCACTGATATGCCCCTAGAATTGATTGTCTTTTGACAGCACAATCAATCACAGGCATGCCAGAGCACTGAGTACTTCTCATTGCTCAAGCAAACAGGCAATAAGAATACTATCCTAACCATGCATCATCCAACAGTGCACTAGGCTTCATCAGAGC
>NC_039363.1:30852772-30853836 GCF_003573695.1 Papaver somniferum | reverse complement strand
TCGTTTTTTTTTTTTTGTTTTTTTTGAATATAACACTTTTGATTCATAACAAAAAGAAACAAAAAATTACATGACACTTTGCAAGAGGTAGCCCTTTTTGATGCACCCAGTTAAATTCGATGGTTGTCTTTCTTAATGTAACCTCCACCTTCTATCCCAACCAACCAAAGAACAAGCTAGTGAAGTTTCGTTCAGTATTCTAAAGTGATTGGCAATCGTAACTTCCTATCAAATACCTTGAAGATCGAGGCCATACATGTATTGGTAGATCGTGCGCGTGCAAATTTCTTATCACTATGTGAATTGTGCTAGAATCAGGGTGCCTAAATATCTAGACTAAGACTCCTAATAATTACATATTTGCACAAGAGTCAACATTTCAAGGTAAATGAGCTCCATTTTTATAATTTTTTAATTTTTAATTTTGATTTTTCAATTTTTTTTGGAATTTCAATTTTTTCAAAAAGAAGAAGGAGTTCGTTTTTCAATTATGGCAAATTATCATGGTATCTACTCTATACCCCCAAACCTAAACTAAACATTGTCCTCAATGTTTCAAAATATGGAAAGAATTATAAAACAATATATGAAGAGGAACATGCTGTGTAGAGTAAAAGGAGAGAGAATACCCGATTGTACGGCGAAAGCTCGATTAAAACTCCGTTATTCAAGGCAAAAATCCATCATATTAGGAGTCACAATGGATGAGCACAAAATATATACAAAAGGAAATTTAACTAACACATTATCTACAAGAAAATTTGGTTTTTTAATGGGATTGGACTTTTTGGAAAAAATTTGGTTTTGTTGGGAAACATTTGGTTTTGATGGGAAAACGAAAATTTTTGGTTTTTAGGGAAAGATTTGGAAAACTTTTTGGTTATTTAGGGAAAGAGTGGACCAGTTTAGTCCACATAGACTGGGTCCTCCAGGTTGGTTGTTTCAATGTCGGGTGGAAATGGCTCAAGGAATGGCTTTAATCTCTGCCCGTTGACTTTGAAAACGTTCTTGTTGGAGACATCCTCCAGCTCTACAGCTCCATGAGGAAAAACTGTGCGTACTAG
>NC_039363.1:30839466-30852367 GCF_003573695.1 Papaver somniferum | reverse complement strand
TTGTGAGTTATGCCATACTTGCGTACTAAAGACTCAAAGTACTTGTTACGAAAATGTGAACCGCCGTCACTGATGATAGCTCTAGGGGTACCAAAACGTGCAAATATGTTTTCCTTTAGAAATGAAAGTACCACCTTGTGGTCATTTGTTCTGGTTGCTATGGCTTCTACCCACTTAGAAACGTAATCAACTGCGACTAGGATGTACAACTTGCTGTCAGACATGGGAAATGGACCCATGAAGTCTATCCCCCAAACATCAAAAATCTCCACAATCAAAATGGGGTTCAATGGCATCATGTTTCTCCTCGAAATGCTTCCTAGCTTTTGACAGCGTTCACAAGCAACACAATAATCATGGCAATCCTTGAACAATGATGGCCAATAGAATCCACACTGCAAGATCTTTGCAGCGGTTTTCTTGGCACTGAAATGGCCTCCACATGCTTGGTCATGACAGAAAGATATCAGATATTTCTGTTCAGTGTTGGGGACACATCTCCTAATGATTTGGTCTGGACAGTACTTAAACAAATATGGGTCATCCCAAAGGAAATGTTTGACTTCAGCCAGGAATTTAGAGCGGTCTTGTCTCGACCAACGTGAGGGCATCCTACCTGTAGCGAGGTAGTTAACAATATCAGCAAACCAAGGAAGGTCTGAGATAGACATCAGCTGTTCATATGGGAATGATTCTCTAATCAGCTCAGATTCATCAATAGACTCTAAAGTTAATCTAGACAAATGATCAGCAACCACATTCTCACATCCTTTCTTATCACGGATTTCGAGATCGAATTCCTGTAATAAGAGTATCCATCGAATAAGGCGAGCTTTAGCATCCTTCTTGGAAAGAAGATACTTCAAAGCCGCATGGTCTGTGTATATGATGATCTTAGACCCTATCAGATAAGATCTAAACTTGTCTAATGCGAAAACGACGGCAAGCAATTCCTTCTCGGTAGTTGAATAATTGAGTTGGGCATCATTAAGGGTTTTGCTAGCATAGTATATCACATATGGTAGTCTATCAACTCGCTGTCCTAAAACAGCACCCACAGCATAATCAGAGGCATCACACATAAGTTCGAACGGAAGCTTCCAATCGGGTGGTCGGACTATAGGAGCGGTGGTGAGAAGGGTTTTTAATTCCTCCCATGCCTTCACACAAGCAGCATCGAAATTGAAGGCAACATCTTTGGAGAGAAGACTGCACAGAGGTCTGGAGATTTTGCTGAAATCTTTGATGAATCGCCGGTAAAAACCAGCATGACCTAGAAATGATCTGATCTCCTTCACAGAGCAAGGTTGTGGTAGATGTTGAATGAGGTCAACTTTAGCTTTATCCACTTCAATTCCTTTCTCTGAGATGATGTGTCCTAGAACTATTCCTGAATTCACCATAAAATGGCATTTTTCCCAATTTAGAACAAGGTTCTTTTCTTTACATCTGGATATCACGAGGGCAAGATGCTTCAAACATTCGTCAAACGAGGAACCAAAAACAGAGAAATCATCCATAAAGATCTCGAGAAAACTATCTATCATGTCAGAAAAAATGCTCATCATGCAACGCTGAAAAGTAGCAGGTGCATTACACAACCCGAAGGGCATACGTCTATAAGCAAACGTCCCAAATGGACACGTGAATGTAGTTTTTTCTTGATCTTCCGGAGCAATGTGAATTTGGTTATAACCGGAAAAGCCATCTAGAAAACAGTAGTGACTGTGTCCAGACACACGTTCTAGCATTTGGTCAATGAAAGGGAGCGGGAAGTGATCCTTCCTTGTTACTGTGTTCAACTTCCTGTAGTCGATGCATACTCGCCATCCTGTGGTTGTACGAGTAGGGACTAATTCATTCTTGTCGTTCTGAACTACAGTAATGCCTGACTTCTTAGGCACAACTTGAATGGGACTAACCCATTTGCTATCGGGAATTGGGTATATGATACCCGCATCAAGTAGTTTCAGGATCTCTCCTTTGACTACATCTCTCATGTTAGGATTAAGTCTCCTTTGCATTTCCCTAGATGGTTTGGCATTCTCTTCAAGGTTAATGTGGTGCATGCAAATGGTGGGACTAATTCCTTTGAGATCTGAGATGGTCCATCCTAAGGCCTCTTTGTGTTCTTTAAGTACTTCTAAAAGCTTACTTTCCTGTTCCGTGTCTAAACATGATGAAATAATGACAGGTAAAGTATCAGAAGAACCTAGGAATGCGTACTTCAACGTACTAGGCAATGTTTTCAATTCAAGCTTGGGTGGCTCAACAATGGATGGAATAAGCTTGGAATCAGAGAGTAGGGGTGGTTCCACTTCATATTTCCTTTCAGTGACGTCCATTTGAGGTACAGATTCGAGCAGAGATAGGACGTCACTACAGTATGCATCATCATAGGAATCAGGGTTAAAGTTCTCCATACATGCTTGAAAGGGGTCGACGGATAGAATGTTAGTCAACGAATCTTGCATTAATCCTTCAATCATATTAACTTCATGCACATCATCATCATCAAGATTCACAGGTTGTTGACTAATATCGAACACATTCAATTCTATCGTCATGTTACCAAAAGACAGTTTTAACACTCCATTCCGACAGTTGATGATCGCGTTGGACGTAGACAAGAAAGGACAACCTAAGATGACAAGAATGTGACAGTCTGGGTTTTGTACAGGTTGAGTGTCTAAGACAATGAAGTCTACGGGAAAATAGAATTTGTCAACCTTGATCAAAACATCTTCGACCACTCCACGAGGAATCTTGACAGATCGGTCTGCCAGTTGTAGAGTGATAGATGTTGGTTTCAACTCCCCAAGACCCAACTGCTCATAAACAGAATATGGCAGTAGGTTAACACTTGCACCTAGGTCTAATAACGCTTTATTGACCGTGTGTTCTCCTATAGTGCAAGAAATTGTTGGACATCCTGGATCCCTAAACTTGGGTGGAGTTTTGTTCAGAATGATGGAACTCACCTGCTCAGCTAAGAAAGCACGTTTTTGCACATTGAGCTTGCGCTTTTGAGTGCACAAGTCTTTGAGGAATTTGGCATAAGCAGGGATTTGCTTGATTGCTTCAAGAAAAGGAATGTTGATGTTGACTCTTTTGAACAGATCTAACATCTCATTGTAATGGGTACTTTTCTGTTGATAGATCAATCTTTGAGGAAATGGAGCAACAGGAAGATGAGTTGGAAAAGGGACATTCACAGCAGTAGAATTGTCAGATTTTCCAACTTGCTCAGATTCTTTGGTTTTCTGGGGTTGTGGAGACAGCGTGGAATTTGTATCAGATTCATTAGGTTCGCCCACGTTGTTCTCGATGACTTTACCACTTCGGAGGGTGGTAATGGCATGGACTTGATCGGGTGAGGTTTCAGTGCAGGATGTTGTGCCTGTTTGAAATATCCTCTTTGGATTTTGTTGGGGTTGGCTCGGAAGTTTACCCTTTTCTCTCTCACATATTTGATCCATCTTTTGATCTAGATTTTTCTGACTTTGCATCAAACTCTGGAACATTTCCTCTAGGGTGGATAATCTCTTGTCGGTATTGTGTTGAGGATATGATTGTTGTTGAGAGTTTGATTGTTGTTGAGGGTTTCTCGTGTGTTGATAACCTTGATTGTTCTGATATCCCTGATTGTTTTGATAGCTCTGATTGGGTTGAGATGGTCCTCCTTGAGTGGGTCCTTTTGACCATGAAAAGTTAGGGTGGTTTCTCCATCCTGGATTGTAGGTCTGTGAATAAGGGTTATGCTCTGGTTTTTGAAACATGGCATGTGCCTGTTCAAGCCTAGACTCCTGGACTGCAAGCAAATCTGGACAATTTTGGAATTGATGGTTGGGGTCGTTACAAGCAGCACAAACAGATGAAGCGACATGTTCTCGGAGAGTAGTGGTGGAAGGTTTTGAATTTTTATGTAGTTCTAACTCTTCTAATCTCCTAACTATTGATGCCATGTTTGCTCTTCCCTCAAAATCCGCTTCAATCCTAAAAGCCTTTGCTTCAGATGTAGTCTTTCTGGTTTCACGGATGGATTCCCACTGTTGCGTCTTTTCAGCTACTTCAATCAAGAAGTCCCAAGACGCGTCAGCAGTTTTATCTACGAATAGACCATTACACATCGACTCAACCGTTGTTCGGGTGGACACATCTAGACCTTCATACAAAATTTGCACAAGTCTCCATTTTTCAAAACCATGATGGGGACATTGGAGCAATAATTCATTGAATCTCTCCAGGTATCTAACTAAGGTCTCACCTTCTAATTGCACAAAGCTATTCAGACTTTGACGAATTGTCGCAGTCTTGTGGTTCGGGAAAAACTTTTTGAAAAACTCCTTTATGAGGTCATCCCATGTCATGATGGATTGAGGCTGTAAAGCATAGAGCCAGGCCTTTGCCTTATCTTTCAGGGAGAAAGGAAAAAGCCTTAACTTCAGGGTTTCGTCGGTCATTTGAGTGAAACGCAGAGTTCCACAAATTTCCTCGAATTCTCTCACGTGGTGGTACGGGTTTTCATTCTCAACACCTCTAAAAATAGGAAGCATCTGTATTGTGCTTGATTTCAGCTCATAATGGCCATTAGCCTCGGGTAGCACAATACAAGAAGGTTGACTGGCTCTAGTTGGGTACATATAATCCTTGAGGGTACGGGGTTCTCCCATTGTTTCTGGTTGATCTGGACTGTCTCCCTCAGAACTTAGAATTTCGATAGGTTCATCTGGGTTAATTCTAACAAGTCTGTTTGTTTGGTCTCTGTAGGTCACAATCATGTCCTAGTAGGTACCTTAACTAACATGTTGGTCAGACAGAGCAATCGGAAACAGTTTGGCCCACAAGGGTTATGAAGATTTGGTTTTGAATGGGTTTTGGTTTAAAGAAGGGGTTTTGTTTTTGGTTTAAAAAAAAATTTGGGCTTTGGAAAAAAAAATTTTGAACTAAACCTAGCATAAATTAGCACAACTCATAAAAGAAAATAAAAACAATAATAATAATTAAACAAGCCCATAAAAGGAAAAAGAAAAATAAAAGAAAAATAAAGAAAAACAAAAAAAAAATAATTACAGTCCCAAATATAAAAAAAAAAGAAAAAGAAAAAGAAAAAGAGAATAAATAAAAATTATTACAATCCCAAATAAATAATTAAATTAATTATTACAAGCCCAAATTTGAATTTAAATGAGGCCCAAGTGGGTTAACTCATGGGTTAGGCTTACTTGTTTTTTGGAGGGAAGCCCAAAAATAGGCTTTTAGTCCCCTCTTAGTTGCACAGCCCAGTTGGGCTTTATGATCGTCCTAAGCAGCTCACGTCCAAGCCCAGCAGCAGCAGGTGGAGCAGAGCCCAGAAGAATCTGCAGCGAAGCCCAGCAGAGAATGAGGTTACTAAGCCCAGCTCAGTTGGTTGAAGCCCAGCAACAAAGGTTGGATCAGAGCCCAGCAGCAGAGGGTGCACAAGCCTAGTTGACAGCTTCAGTTGGCAGCCCAGTTGGCTTGGCAGCAGGCTTGGCAGCAACAACAGCAGCAGCAACAACAGCAGCAGCAGCTTGGCAGAGAAAGCACCAACAGCAGCAGCAACAGAGAAAGCACCAGCAGCAGCAACAGCAACAACAGGCTTTGGCTTTGGCTTGGCAGCAGCACCAGCAGCAGCAGCAGCAGCTCAGGCAACAGCAGATGGCAGCACCACTCCCCGGCAGCGGCGCCAAAAACTTGGTGTGACAGGCAAAGACACACAGAAGCTTGCAAGTATACAAGGTCAAGATTTATAATATAGTGATGAGTGGGGGTTTGTCCACAGGGAGAGGAGCATACAAGAAGTCTTCCTAGCTAAGTTCACAGTGAGCTAATGGCAGTGACTATAGTGACAGTGACAAGTTTCTAGAGTAGAAGTGAAACAAAGGCAGCAGCCTAAGGCAAGGGTATTGAGTAATAGTGACTGACAAAGAGCAAAATGCAGAATTGTGTGAAGTAACTAAGGCAATTGAATCCACCTTGTGCCCTAATCAAGCAATGCAATCTAGGTTTAGTTGGAGTTCCTATGCATACATCTAGAATGAGATGAAAATCAGCTTGCTCACTGATATGCCCCTAGAATTGATTGTCTTTTGACAGCACAATCAATCACAGGCATGCCAGAGCACTGAGTACTTCTCATTGCTCAAGCAAACAGGCAATAAGAATACTATCCTAACCATGCATCATCCAACAGTGCACTAGGCTTCATCAGAGCCCTAGTTGCAGTGAATTAGCTCATGCTAGACATGAGTATAACCAAAGTATTCATCCAACAGACTAAATTCAAATGCAACAGATAAACAGGATACACACATACACACTATCAACTGTTGCTAAGACAGAAATTGAAAAAAATGAGAATTGATTCAATAAATTGTTCACTGGCTAGCCCGGAGATCGTCTATAACACAACCCAACAGTACATATTTATACCCCCAGATTAAAATTAGGGTTCTTCCCCCTTTTCCCCAAAAATCAGAAATTAGGGTTACCTAATTTGTTGAAAATTGAGCCTTGAAATCGAGCACCCATGCTTTGAATCGTCCTTATGCTCCCTCCTGAATCTTCTGCTATCATTAATTTCCCTAAATCGAGATGTTTTATCAACCTCACCTAGGACAGTTGGTGAGAGAGGATAAAACAGCTAGGTTTAGGGGGATTGTTTGGGGGTTTGTTCTGTCGGGTGATGGTGGAGGTTATGGTGATGGTTGAATGATTTGGGGAAAGGATGGTGGAGTGATTTGGGGGAGAAGATGGTGGAGTGATTTGGGGGAAGGGTCACTGTTGCAGGAGAGGGGAAGAAGAAGAAAGAAAGAGGAGAAGAATGGGTCGATAGTTTAGGGTATAGGTATAGGTTGCTAGGGTGTTGAGCAGGTGTAGAGGATTTTGATGTTTCGCGAAGCTGGACCGATGGATGGGAAGATGGCAGAACAATCTGACGGCGAGATGGAGTGAAGCTTATAGCGACCGCTGGATTGTATAATACAACAAAATCAACGACGCCAGATGGAGTTAGGTGTTGTAGTGTTAGGCGGAGATATCAAACTTCGATGTACAGCAAGGGAGCGACCGTCGGATGCTTCTGAGAACTGATCTGACGGCTGAAGACGCAAGCGGGTATGGATTTGGGTTTTAGGCTTTTGGGTATAGAATATGGGTTTGGGAAATGAGTTTGGGCTTGGAAAACCTTGAGCCCACTTCTTCTTTAAGAACAACTTTCTTCTTCTTGAGCCCATTTCCAGCTTTTTGGACGTGCGCTCCATTCTTTGCGGCCTCCTTGCGTAATTTCTCCCGGCTTTTCACCACTTTTCTGCTCTTTTTGCTCCGCAACTCATCCAATCTTTATTTATTACCTAAAAATGCAAAAATTAAGTAAGAAAAATATTTATTCTTGAAAACAATGAAAATACAGAATATGGGATAAAATGTAGAATTAATGCATAAAAGATGAGTTAAAATGCCAACAAAAAGGGATAAATATATACATTATTTGGCACTCATCAAATACCCCCAAACCTGAATTTTACTTGTCCTCAAGTAAAACAAAACTAAGGAAATCCTAACTATACCACTGTCGCTGGTCTCTTGAATGCATTTAGCATATGCACTAAGCCTTTTAAACCACTAAGTGTCCCTAGTGGACGAGTTGAAGTCTCGTGAAGGTTTGCTTAGAACGTACCTACAAAGTTCTAGGTCAAAATATAAGCTCAGATTCCATCAAATGTGACATGTGCAAAACAGTTTAAGCTCACAGCAAAATGGAGATGTCAATCTAGCTATCAAAGGCACAATCCTAGCACTGATAACAAAAAAAGACATGTGATAAGAGTGTAAAGTGTATCTACACATGTGTAAAGAAAGATCGGATGTTATGACTACTAATCACCAAGAGATAGTTTCTCAGGCTAAGAACCAAGGTCGAAATCTAGCTAGCTGTCCGGACTTTACGAGAATTGTGAATGAGTTGGAGGTATTTCAAAATTACTCGCGTTGTACATCAATGGCATACACCCTCCTTGCTTATTACAATGAAACAACAAAATGACTCTTTACATGACTCTTATTTACATTGACTACTCTCTTTTATTTTTGGAACAAGAGAGGATGGAATTGATAAATACTTGATTTTTTTGTATTTTTCTGATATTTTTTTCTGAATATATACATCGTTTTTTTTTTTGGAACAAGGAAACACTTTTGATACATAAGGAAAAAGAAACAAAAAATTACATGACACTTTGCAAGAGGTAGCCCTTTTTGATGCACCCAGTTAAATTCGATGGTTGTTTTTCTTAATGTAACCTCCACCTTCTATCCCAACCAACCAAAGAACAAGCTAGTCAAGTTTCGTTCAGTATTCTAAAGTGATTGGCAACTAAAAATTCCGATAGAACACCTCAAGGATGAGGCTATACATGTATTGGTAGATCGTGCGCGTGCAAGTTTCTTATCACTATGTGAATTGTGCTAGAATCAGGGTGCCTAAATATCTAGACTAAGACTCCTAATAAAAATACATATTTGCACAAGAGTCAACATTTCAAGGTAAATGAGCTCCATTTTTATGATTTTTTTCAATTTTTTAATTTTTTTAGAATTTTGATTTTTCAATTTTTTTTTTGGAATTTTTCAATTTTTTTCAAAAAGAAGGAGTTCGTTTTCAATTATGGCAAATTATCATGGTATCTACTCTATACCCCCAAACCTAAACTAAACATTGTCCTCAATGTTTCAAAATATGGAAAGAATTAAAATGCAACATATGGAAAGGGACATGCTGAGTAGAGTAAAAGGAGAGAGAATACCCGATTTCGGCGAAAGAAGAATTAAAACTCCGTTATTCAAGGCAAAAATCCAACATATTTCAGCCGAGATCATATTGGATGAGCAGAAAATATATACAAAAGGAAATTTTACTAACACATTATCTACAAGAAAATTTGGTTTTTTTAATGGGATTGGACTTTTTGGAAAAAATTTGGTTTTGTTGGGAAAAAGACAAATTTTGGTTTTGATGGGAAAACGAAAAAGAAAATTTGGTTTAAAAATGGGAGCAAAGTAGAAATTTGGTTTTAAAAATTGGGAGCAAAAGAATTTTTTTTTTTTTTTTTTGAAAAAGAAAATAAAATTTGGTTTTTGAATGGGAGCAAGCCCACTGTGCAAGCCTTTTGTGTTTGCTTTGGCTCCGCTTGGTTGAAAACTTTTGGTGGAACTGAGTCCAAAATCTCGGCCTAGAATTTGGGTACTCGGCCCACTAACGAGTTCAACTAGCGTGGTCAGTTACAAGCTCAGCTGGGTTTAAAAACCCAGAATACAAGATATAAGTCCAAATTAAACAAGCTCACAAAAATTAAATACAAGCCCACAAATTAAACAAACAAGCCCACAAATAAATTATTACAAACCCAACAGAAAATAAGAGAAGCCCAAAAATTGGCTTTAATATTACATGCCCACAATTAAAAAATTGGAAGCCCACAATTCGGGTTCTCTTAAATGGGTTACCTTTTAAGCACAGCCCAGCTGCTCTGATATTGTTGCAAAAACCCAGTTGGGTTTTGGTTCTTTTCCTTGGTGGCGTCCCAGCAGAGGAAAACAGGTTTAGAACAGCAGGTCCAACATCAAATGAAGTGAAGCAGATGCAGATGCAAATGCTATGCAGTGAAATGCAAAAATAGCTAATAAAACAACAAGAAAAACACAGCACCAATCCCCGGCAGCGGCGCCAAAAACTTGGTGTGACAAGCAAAGACACACAAAAGCTTGCAAGTATACAAAGCCAAGTTATGATATAGAAGGTAAGCAGGGGGTCAGTCCACAGGGAGTGGGAGCATACAAGAGAAACCTAAGCTAGCAAATGATGTAAAACAAGGCAAAGCAATATGGCATACAGACAAGAACCACAGCAGCAAGGAAAGAACCTAGTAAAGAACCACAGCAGCAAGGAAAACAGACAAGAACCAAGGCTTGGAAGCCAAGGGCAAGGTGAGGATTGTGCACTGATTTCAGTGCACAACAGCTACAAATTTCAGGAATTTAAACAAGAAAAACAGGCAAGGAAAATAACTGAATTGAAAGCACACAGAACTGAAAATGTAAGTGACTGAGAAGGAATTGGTGGGTAAGCCAAGGCTTAGGATCCACCTTGTGTCCTAATCAAATGACATGTTTCTAGGTTGAGTTTGATCCTATGCATACATCTAGAAATAGAAGAATACTAAATTGCTCAATAGTCTGCCCCTAGCATTGGCTGTCTTTTGACAGCACAGCCAATCACAGGCACTATGTGCATTGGTATCTCCCATTTGCTCAAGCAAAACAGAGCATGGAAGTAACTATCCTAGCTTCTAGTCACTTGACAGTGCACAAGGCTTCAGCTGAGCCTTGGCCTGATGTTGTTTAGCTCATGCTAACCATGAGTATAACTAAAGCATTCATACAACAAACTGAATTCAAATGCAACAGATAAACAGGATACACACATACACACTATCAACTGTTGCTAAGACAGAAATTGAAAAAAATGAGAATTGATTCAATAAATTGTTCACTGGCTAGCCCAGAGATAGTTTATAACACAACCCAACAGTACATATTTATACCCACAGATTAAAATTAGGGTTCTTCCCCCTTTTTCCAAAAGTCAGAAATTAGGGTTACCTAATTTGTTGAAAATTGAGCCTTGAAATCGAGCACCCATGCTTTGAATCGTCCTTATGCTCCCTCCTGAATCTTCTGCTACCATTAATTTCCCTAAATCGAGATGTTTTATCAACCTCACCTAGGACAGTTGGTGAGAGAGGATAAAACAACTAGGTTTAGGGGGATTGTTTGGGGGTTTGTTCTGTCGGGTGATGGTGGAGGTTATGGTGATGGTGGAGTGATTTGGGGGAGAAGATGGTGGAGTGATTTGGGGGAAGGGTCACTGTTGCAGGAGAGGGGAAGAAGAAGAAAGAAAGAGGAGAAGAATGGGTCGATAGTTTAGGGTATAGGTATAGGTTGCTAGGGTGTTGAGCAGGTGTAGAGGATTTTGATGTTTCGCGAAGCTGGACCGATGGATGGGAAGATGGCAGAACAATCTGACGGCGAGATGGAGTGAAGCTTGTAGCGACCGCTGGATTATATAATACAACAAAATCAACGACGCCAGATGGAGTTAGGTGTTGTAGTGTTAGGCGGAGATATCAAACTTCGATGTACAGCAAGGGAGCGACCGTCGGATGCTTCTGAGAACTGATCTGACGGCTGAAGACGCAAGCGGGTATGGATTTGGGTTTGGGAAATGAGTTTGGGCTTGGAAAACCTTGAGCCCACTTCTTCTTTAAGAACAACTTTCTTCTTCTTGAGCCCATTTCCAGCTTTTTGGACGTGCGCTCCATTCTTTGCGGCCTCCTTGCGTAATTTCTCCAGGCTTTTCACCACTTTTCTGCTCTTTTTGCTCCGCAACTCATCCAATCTTTATTTATTACCTAAAAATGCAAAAATTAAGTAAGAAAAATATTTATTCTTGAAAACAATGAAAATACAGAATATGGGATAAAATGTAGAATTAATGCATAAAAGATGAGTTAAAATGCCAACAAAAAGGGATAAATATATACATTATTTGGCACTCATCAATATGGTAATCTTGCAACCTGAGTTCAGTGATAGGTTGCAGTTTCATCCAATCTGATATATTTGACACCTGAAACCTGTCCCGGACGAGAACATTGGGTTTAGTACATGGTAATCTTGCAACCTGAGTTCAGTGATAGGTTGCAGTTTCATCCAATCTGATATATTTGACACCTCAAACTTGGCCCAGACCAGAACATCGGGTCTGTATATGGTAATCTTGCAACATTAGTTAAGTGATAGGTTGCAGTTTATTCCAATTAGATATATTTGACACCTCGAACCTCGCCCGGACGAGAACTTCGGGTCCGTATATGGTAATCTTGCAACCTGAGTTAAGTGATAGGTTGCAGTTTCATCCAATCTGATATATTTGACAGCTCGAACCCGGACCGAACCAGAACATCGGGCCTGTATATGGTAATCTTGCAATATGAGTTAAGTGATAGGTTGCAGTTTTATCCAATCTGATATATTTGACACCTCAAACCTGGCCCGGACGAAAACATCAGGTCTGCATATGGTAATCTTGCAACCTGAGTTCAGTGATAGGTTGCAGTTTCATCCAATCTGATATATTTGACACATCGAACCTAGGCCGGAGGAGAACATCGGGTCTAGTATATAATAATCTTGCAACCTGATTTAAGTGATTGGTTGCAGTTTCATACAATCTAATATATTTTACACTTCGAACCTGGCCCGGGGAGAACATCAGGTCTGTATATGGTAATCTTGCAACCTTAATTGACTGATAGGTTTGCAGTTTCATCCAATCTGATATATTTGACACCTCAAACTTGGCACAGACCAGAACATCGGGTCTGTATATGGTAATCTTGCAACCTTAATTAAGTGATAGGTTGCAGTTTCATCCAATCTGATATATTTTACACCTCGAACATGGCCCGGACGAGAACATCGGGATTAGTATATGGTAAACTTGCAACCTGGGTTAAGTGATAGGTTGCAGTTTCATCGAATCTTATATATTTGACACCTGAAACCTGGCCCCGCCGAGAACATCGGGTTTAGTACATGGTAATCTTGCAACCTGAGTTCAGTGATAGGTTGCAGTTTCATCCAATCTTATATATTTGACACCTGAAACCTGGCCCGGCCGAGAACATCGGGTTTAGTACATGGTAATCTTGCAACCTGAGTTCAGTGATACGTTGCAGTTTCATCCAATCTTATATATTTGACACCTCAAACTTGGCCCAGACCAGAACATCGGGTCTGTATATGGTAATCTTGCAACATT
>NC_039363.1:30832392-30839456 GCF_003573695.1 Papaver somniferum | reverse complement strand
GATAGGTTGCAGTTTATTCCAATTAGATATATTTGACACCTCGAACCTCGCCCGGACGAGAACTTCGGGTCCGTATATGGTAATCTTGCAACCTGAGTTAAGTGATAGGTTGCAGTTTCATCCAATCTGATATATTTGACAGCTCGAACCCGGACCGAACCAGAACATCGGGCCTGTATATGGTAATCTTGCAATATGAGTTAAGTGATAGGTTGCAGTTTTATCCAATCTGATATATTTGACACCTCAAACCTGGCCCGGACGAAAACATCAGGTCTGCATATGGTAATCTTGCAACCTGAGTTCAGTGATAGGTTGCAGTTTCATCCAATCTGATATATTTGACACATCGAACCTAGGCCGGAGGAGAACATCGGGTCTAGTATATAATAATCTTGCAACCTGATTTAAGTGATTGGTTGCAGTTTCATACAATCTAATATATTTTACACTTCGAACCTGGCCCGGGGAGAACATCAGGTCTGTATATGGTAATCTTGCAACCTTAATTGACTGATAGGTTTGCAGTTTCATCCAATCTGATATATTTGACACCTCAAACTTGGCACAGACCAGAACATCGGGTCTGTATATGGTAATCTTGCAACCTTAATTAAGTGATAGGTTGCAGTTTCATCCAATCTGATATATTTTACACCTCGAACATGGCCCGGACGAGAACATCGGGATTAGTATATGGTAAACTTGCAACCTGGGTTAAGTGATAGGTTGCAGTTTCATCGAATCTTATATATTTGACACCTGAAACCTGGCCCCGCCGAGAACATCGGGTTTAGTACATGGTAATCTTGCAACCTGAGTTCAGTGATAGGTTGCAGTTTCATCCAATCTTATATATTTGACACCTGAAACCTGGCCCGGCCGAGAACATCGGGTTTAGTACATGGTAATCTTGCAACCTGAGTTCAGTGATACGTTGCAGTTTCATCCAATCTTATATATTTGACACCTCAAACTTGGCCCAGACCAGAACATCGGGTCTGTATATGGTAATCTTGCAACATTAGTTAAGTGATAGGTTGCAGTTTATTCCAATTAGATATATTTGACACCTCGAACCTCTCCCGGACGAGAACTTCGGGTCCGTATATGGTAATCTTGCAACCTGAGTTAAGTGATAGGTTGCAGTTTCATCCAATCTGATATATTTGACAGCTCGAACCCGGACCGAACCAGAACATCGAGCCTGTATATGGTAATCTTGCAATATGAGTTAAGCGATAGGTTGCAGTTTCATCCAATCTGATATATTTGACACCTCAAACCTGGCCCGGACGAGAACACCAGGTCTGTATATGGTAATCTTGCAACCTGAGTTCAGTGATAGGTTGCAGTTTCATCCAATCTGATATATTTGACACATCGAACCTGGCCGGAGGAGAACATCGGGTCTAGTATATGGTAATCTTGCAACCTGATTTAAGTGATTGGTTGCAGTTTCATCCAATCTAATATATTTGACACTTCGAACCTGGCCCGGGGGAGAACATCAGGTCTGTATATGGTAATCTTGCAACCTTAATTAAGTGATAGGTTGCAGTTTCATCCAATCTGATATATTTTACACCTCGAACATGGCCTGGACGAGAACATCGGGTTTAGTATATGGTAAACTTGCAACCTGGGTTAAGTGATAGGTTGCAGTTTCATCGAATCTTATATATTTGACACCTCGAACCTCTCCCGGAAGATAACATCAGGTTTGTATATGGTAATCTTGCAACCTGAGTTCAGTGATAGGTTGCAGTTTCATCCAATTTGATATATTTGACACCTGAAACCTGGCCCGGACGAGAACATCGGAATTAGTACATGGTAATCTTGCAACCTGAGTTCAGTGATAGGTTGTAGTTTCATCCAATCTGATATATTTGACACCTCAAACTTGGCCCAGACCAGAACATCGGGTCTGTATATGGTAATCTTGCAACATTAGTTAAGTGATAGGTTGCAGTTTATTCCAATTAGATATATTTGACACCTCGAACCTCTCCCGGACGAGAACTTCGGGTCCGTATATGGTAATCTTGCAACCTGAGTTAAGTGATAGGTTGCAGTTTCATCCAATTTGATATATTTGACACCTCGAACCTGGACCGGACCAGAACACCGGGTCTATATATGGTAATCTTGCAACCAGAGTTAAGTGATAGGTTACATTTTTATCCAATCTGATATATTTGACACCTCGAACCTTCCCCGGACGAGAACATCGGGTTTGTGTAAGGTAATCTAGCAACTTGAGTTAAGTGATAGGTTGCAGTTTCATCCAATCTGATATATTTGACGCCTCTAACCAGGCCCGGACGAGAACATCGGGTCTAGTATATAGTAATCTTGCAACCTGATTTAAGTGATAGGTTGCAGTTTCATCCAATCTAATATATTTGACACTTCGAACCTGGCCCGGACAAGAACATCGGGTCTGTATATGGTAATCTTGAAACATGAGTTAAGTGATAGGTTGCAGTTTCATCCAATCTGATATATTTGACACCTCGAACATGGCCCGGACCAGAACTTCGGGTCTGTATATGGTAATCTTGCAACCTGAGTTCAGTGATAGGTTGCAGTTTCATCCAATCTAATATATTTGAAACCTCGAATATCGCCCGGACCATAACATCGGGTATGTATATGGTAATCTTGCAACCTGAATTCGGTGATAGGTTGTAGTTTCATCTAATCTGATATATTTGACACCTCGAACCTGGCCCGGACGAGAACATCGGGTCTAGTATATGGTAATCTTGCAACCTGAGTTCAGTGATAGGTTGTTGTTTCATCCAATCTGATATATTTGACACCTCGAACCTGGCCCGGAAGAGAACATCGGGTTTGTGTATGGTAATCTTGCAACCTGAGTTAAGTGATAGGTTGCAGTTTCATCCAATCTGATATATTTGACACCTCGAACCTGGCCCGGACGAGAACATCGGGTCTAGTATATGGTAATCTTGCAACCTGATTTAAGTGATAGGTTGCAGTTTCATCCAATTTGATATATTTGACACCTCGAACCTTGCCCGGACGAGAACATCGGGTCTGTATATGGCAATATTGCAACCTTAGTTAAGTGATAGGTTGCAGTTTCATCCAATTTGATATATTTGACACCTCGAACCTGGACCGGACCAGAACATCGGGTCTGTATATGGTAATCTTGCAACCTGAGTTCAGTGATAGGTTGCAGTTTCATCCAGTCTGATATAATACACACCTCAAACCTCGCCAGGACGAGATAATCGGGTCTGAATATGGTAATCTTGCAACCTGAGTTAAGTGATAGGTTGCAGTTCATCCAATCTGATATATTTGACACCTCGAACCTGGCACAGAACAGAACATCCGGTTTGTATATGGTAATCTTGCATCCCGAGTTAAGTGATAGGTTGCAGCTTCATCCAATCTGATATATTTGACACATCGAACCTGGGACGGAGGAGAACATCGGGTCTAGTATATGGTACTCTTGCAACCTGATTTAAGTGATTGGTTGCAGTTTCATCCAATATAATATATTTGACACTTCGAACCTGGCCCGGGGGAGAACATCAGGTATGTATATGGTAATCTTGCAACCTTAATTAAGTGATAGGTTGCAGTTTCATCCAATCTGATCTATTTTACACCTTGAACATGGCCCGGACGAGAACATCGGGTTTAGTATATGGTAAACTTGCAACCTGGGTTAAGTGATAGGTTGCAGTTTCATCGAATCTTATATATTTGACACCTCGAACCTCTCCCGGAAGAGAACATCAGGTTTGTATATGGTAATCTTGCAACCTGAGTTCAGTGATAGGTTGCAGTTCATCCAATCTGATATATTTGACACCTGAAACCTGGCCCGGACGAGAACATCGGGTTTAGTACATGGTAATATTGCAACCTGAGTTCAGTGATAGGTTGCAGTTTCATCCAATCTGATATATTTGACACCTCAAACTTGGCCCAGACCAGAACATCGGGTCTGTATATGGTAATATTGCAACATTAGTTAAGTGATAGGTTGCAGTTTATTCCAATTAGATATATTTGACACCTCGAACGTCGCCCGGACGAGAACTTCTGGTCCGTATATGGTAATCTTGCAACATGAGTTAAGTGATAGGTTGCAGTTTCATTCAATCTGATATATTTGACAGCTCGAACCTGGACCGAACCAGAACATCGGGACTGTATATAGTAATCTTGCAACATGAGTTAAGTGATAGGTTGCAGTTTCATCCAATCTAATATATTTGACACCTCAAACCTGGCCGGACGAGAACATCAGGTCTGTATATAGTAATCTTGCAACCTGAGTTCAGTGATAGGTTGCAGTTTCATCCAATCTGATATATTTGACACCTCAAACCTGGCCCGGGGAGAACATCACGTCTGTATATGGTAATCTTGCAACCTTAATTGACTGATAGGTTTGCAGTTTCATCCAATCTGATATATTTGACACCTCAAACTTGGCACAGACCAGAACATCGGGTCTGTATATGGTAATCTTGCAACCTTAATTAAGTGATAGGTTGCAGTTTCATCCAATCTGATATATTTTACACCTCGAACATGGCCCGGACGAGAACATCGGGATTAGTATATGGTAAACTTGCAACCTGGGTTAAGTGATAGGTTGCAGTTTCATCGAATCTTATATATTTGACACCTGAAACCTGGCCCCGCCGAGAACATCGGGTTTAGTACATGGTAATCTTGCAACCTGAGTTCAGTGATAGGTTGCAGTTTCATCCAATCTTATATATTTGACACCTGAAACCTGGCCCGGCCGAGAACATCGGGTTTAGTACATGGTAATATTGCAACCTGAGTTCAGTGATAGGTTGCAGTTTCATCCAATCTGATATATTTGACACCTCAAACTTGGCCCAGACCAGAACATCGGGTCTGTATATGGTAATATTGCAACATTAGTTAAGTGATAGGTTGCAGTTTATTCCAATTAGATATATTTGACACCTCGAACGTCGCCCGGACGAGAACTTCGGGTCCGTATATAGTAATCTTGCAACATGAGTTAAGTGATAGGTTGCAGTTTCATTCAATCTGATATATTTGACAGCTCGAACCTGGACCGAACCAGAACATCGGGATTGTATATAGTAATCTTGCAACATGAGTTAAGTGATAGGTTGCAGTTTCATCCAATCTAATATATTTGACACCTCAAACCTGGCCGGACGAGAACATCAGGTCTGTATATAGTAATCTTGCAACCTGAGTTCAGTGATAGGTTGCAGTTTCATCCAATCTGATATATTTGACACCTCAAACCTGGCCCGGGGAGAACATCAGGTCTGTATATGGTAATCTTGCAACCTTAATTGACTGATAGGTTTGCAGTTTCATCCAATCTGATATATTTGACACCTCAAACTTGGCACAGACCAGAACATCGGGTCTGTATATGGTAATCTTGCAACCTTAATTAAGTGATAGGTTGCAGTTTCATCCAATCTGATATATTTTACACCTCGAACATGGCCCGGACGAGAACATCGGGATTAGTATATGGTAAACTTGCAACCTGGGTTAAGTGATAGGTTGCAGTTTCATCGAATCTTATATATTTGACACCTGAAACCTGGCCCCGCCGAGAACATCGGGTTTAGTACATGGTAATCTTGCAACCTGAGTTCAGTGATAGGTTGCAGTTTCATCCAATCTTATATATTTGACACCTGAAACCTGGCCCGGCCGAGAACATCGGGTTTAGTACATGGTAATCTTGCAACCTGAGTTCAGTGATACGTTGCAGTTTCATCCAATCTTATATATTTGACACCTCAAACTTGGCCCAGACCAGAACATCGGGTCTGTATATGGTAATCTTGCAACATTGGTTAAGTGATAGGTTGCAGTTTATTCCAATTAGATATATTTGACACCTCGAACCTCTCCCGGACGAGAACTTCGGGTCCGTATATGGTAATCTTGCAACCTGAGTTAAGTGATAGGTTGCAGTTTCATCCAATCTGATATATTTGACAGCTCGAACCCGGACCGAACCAGAACATCGGGCCTGTATATGGTAATCTTGCAACCTGAGTTCAGTGATAGGTTGCAGTTTCATCCAATCTGATATATTTGACACATCGAACCTGGCCGGAGGAGAACATCGGGTCTAGTATATGGTAATCTTGCAACCTGATTTAAGTGATTGGTTGCAGTTTCATCCAATCTAATATATTTGACACTTCGAACCTGGCCCGGGGGAGAACATCAGGTCTGTATATGGTAATCTTGCAACCTTAATTAAGTGATAGGTTGCAGTTTCATCCAATCTGATATATTTTACACCTCGAACATGGCCCAGACGAGAACATCGGGTTTAGTATATGGTAAACTTGCAACCTGGGTTAAGTGATAGGTTGCAGTTTCATCGAATCTTATATATTTGACACCTCGAACCTCTCCCGGAAGAGAACATCAGGTTTGTATATGGTAATCTTGCAACCTGAGTTCAGTGATAGGTTGCAGTTCATCCAATCTGATATATTTGACACCTGAAACCTGGCCCGGACGAGAACATCGGGTTTAGTACATGGTAATATTGCAACCTGAGTTCAGTGATAGGTTGCAGTTTCATCCAATCTGATATATTTGACACCTCAAACTTGGCCCAGACCAGAACATCGGGTCTGTATATGGTAATATTGCAACATTAGTTAAGTGATAGGTTGCAGTTTATTCCAATTAGATATATTTGACACCTCGAACGTCGCCCGGACGAGAACTTCGGGTCCGTATATGGTAATCTTGCAACATGAGTTAAGTGATAGGTTGCAGTTTCATTCAATCTGATATATTTGACAGTTCGAACCTGGACCGAACCAGAACATCGGGACTGTATATAGTAATCTTGCAACATGAGTTAAGTGATAGGTTTCAGTTTCATCCAATCTAATATATTTGACACCTCAAACCTGGCCGGACGAGAACATAAGGTCTGTATATAGTAATCTTGCAACCTGAGTTCAGTGATAGGTTGCAGTTTCATCCAATCTGATATATTTGACACCTCAAAC
>NC_039363.1:30813402-30832350 GCF_003573695.1 Papaver somniferum | reverse complement strand
ACGAGAACATCGGGTCTGTATATGGTAATCTTGCAACCTGAGTTCAGTGATAGGTTGCAGTTTCATCCAATCTGATATATTTGACACCTCAAACCTGGCCCGGACGAAAACATCGGGTCTGTATATGGTAATCTTGCAACCTGAGTTCAGTGATAAGTTGCAGTTTCATCCAATTTGATATATTTGACACCTCAACCTGGACCGGACAAGAACATCGGGTTTGTATATGGTAATCTTGCAACATGAGTTAAGTGATAGGTTGCAGTTTCATCCAATTTGATATATTTGACACCTCGAACCTTGCCCGTACGAGAACATCAGGTTTGTATATGGTAATCTTGCAACCTTAATTAAGTGATAGGTTGCAGTTTCATCCAATCTGATATATTTGACAGCTCGAACCTGGCTCGGACGAGAACATCGGGTTTAGTACATCGGGCCTGTATATGATAATCTTGCAATATGAGTTAAGTGATAGGTTGCAGTTTCATCCAATATGATATATTTGACACCTCAAACCTGGCTCGGACGAGAACATCAGGTTTGTATATGGTAACCTTGCAACCTGAGTTCAGTGATAGGTTGCAATTTCATCCAATCTGATATATTTGACACCTCAAACCTGGCCCGGACGAAAACATCGGGTCTGTATATGGTAATCTTGCAACCTGAGTTCAGTGATAGGTTGCAGTTTCATCCAATTTGATATATTTGACACCTCGAACCTGGACCGGACAAGAACATCGGGTCTGTATATGGTAATCTTGCAACATGAGTTAAGTGATAGGTTGCAGTTTCATCCAATCTGATATATTTGGCACCTCGAACCTGGCCCGGACCGGAATATCGGGTCTGTATATGGTAATTTTGCAACCTGAGTTCAGTGATAGGTTGCTGTTTCATCTAATCTGATATATTTCACACCTCAAACCTCGTGAAGACGAGAACACCGGGTCTATATATGGTAATCTTGCAACCTGAGTTAAGTGGTAGGTTGCAGTTTTATCCAATCTGTTAAATTTGATACCTCGAACCTTGCCCGGACGAGAACATCGGGTTTGTGTAAGGTAATCTAGCAACTTGAGTTAAGTGATAGGTTGCAGTTTCATCCAATCTGATATATTTGACACCTCTAACCAGGCCCGGACGAGAACATCGGGTCTAGTATATGGTAATCTTGCAACCTGATTTAAGTGATAGGTTGCAGTTTCATCCAATCTAATATATTTGACACTTCGAACCTGGCCCGGACAAGAACATCGGGTCTGTATATGGTAATCTTTAAACATGAGTTAAGTGATAGGTTGCAGTTTCATCCAATCTGATATATTTGACACCTCGAACATGGCCCGGACCAGAACTTCGGGTCTGTATATGGTAATCTTGCAACCTGAGTTCAGTGATAGGTTGCAGTTTCATCCAATCTAATATATTTGAAACCTCGAAATTCGCCCGGACCAGAACATCGGGTATGTATATGGTAATCTTGCAACCTGAATTCGGTGATAGGTTGTAGTTTCATCCAATCTGATATATTTGACACCTGAAACCTGGCCCGGACGAGAACATCGGGTTTGTGTATGGTAATCTTGCAACCTGAGTTAAGTGATAGGTTGCAGTTTCATCCAATCTGATATATTTGACACCTCGAACCTGGCCCGGAAGAGAACATCGGGTCTAGTATATGGTAATCTTGCAACCTGATTTAAGTGATAGGTTGCAGTTTCATCCAATTTGATATATTTGACACCTCGAACCTTGTCCGGACGAGAACATCGGGTCTGTATATGGTAATCTTGCAACCTTAGTTAAGTGATAGGTTGCAGTTTCATCCAATTTGATATATTTGACACCTCGAACCTGGACCGGACCAGAACATCGGGTTTGTATATGGTAATCTTGCAACATGAGTTCAGTGATAGGTTGCAGTTTCATCTAGTCTGATATAATACACACCTCAAACCTTGCCAGGACGAGATAATCGGGTCTGAATATGGTAATCTTGCAACCTGAATTAAGTGATAGGTTGCAGTTCATCCAATCTGATATATTTGACACCTCGAACCTGGAACGGAAGAGAACATCCGGTTTGTAAATGGTAATCTTGCATCCCGAGTTAAGTGATAGGTTGCAGCTTCATGCAATCTGATATATTTGACACATCGAACCTGGGCCGGAGGAGAACATCGGGTCTAGTATATGGTAATCTTGCAACCTGATTTAAGTGATTGGTTGCAGTTTCATCCAATCTAATATATTTGACACTTCGAACCTGGCCTGGGGGAGAACATCAGGTCTGTATATGGTAATCTTGCAACCTTAATTAAGTGATTCGTTGCAGTTTCATCCAATCTGATATATTTTACACCTCGAACATGACCCGGACGAGAACATCGGGTTTAGTATATGGTAAACTTGCAACCTGGGTTAAGTGATAGGTTGCAGTTTCATCGAATCTTATATATTTGACACCTCGAACCTCGCCCGGAAGACAACATTAGGTTTGTATATGGTAATCTTGCAACCTGAGTTCAGTTATAGGTTGCAGTTTCATCCAATCTGATATATTTGACACCTGAAACCTGGCCCGGACGAGAACATCGGGTTTAGTACATGGTAATCTTGCAACCTGAGTTCAGTGATAGGTTGCAGTTTCATCCAATCTGATATATTTGACACCTCAAACTTGGCCCAGACCAGAACATCGGGTCTGTATATGGTAATCTTGCAACATTAGTTAAGTGATAGGTTGCAGTTTATTCCAAATAGATATATTTGACACCTCGAACCTCGCCTGGACGAGAACTTCGGGTCCGTATATGTTAATCTTGCAACCTGAGTTAAGTGATAGGTTGCAGTTTCATCCAATCTGATATATTTGACAGCTCGAACCTGGACCGAACCAGAACATCGGGCCTGTATATGGTAATCTTGCAATATGAGTTAAGTGATAGGTTGCAGTTTCATCCAATCTGATATATTTGACACCTCAAACCTGGCCCGGACGAAAACATCAGGTCTGTATATGGTAATCTTGCAACCTGAGTTCAGTGATAGGTTGCAGTTTCATCCAATTTGATATATTTGAGATCTCGAACCTGGACCGGACAAGAACATCGGGTCTGTATATGGTAATCTTGCAACATGAGTTAAGTGATAGGTTGCAGTTCATCCAATCTGATATATTTGGCACCTCGAACCTGGCCCAGACCAGAACATCGGGTCTGTATATGGTAATCTTGCAACCTGAGTTCAGTGATAGGTTGCAGTTTCATCTAATCTGATATATTTCACACCTCGAACCTCGTCAAGACGAGAACACCGGGTCTATATATGGTAATCTTGCAACCTGAGTTAAGTGATAGGTTGCAGTTACATCCAATCTGATATATTTGACACCTCTAACCAGGCCCGGACGAGAACATCGGGTCTAGTATATGGTAATCTTGCAACCTGATTTAAGTGATAGGTTGCAGTTTCATCCAATCTAATATATTTGACACTTCGAACCTGGCCCGGACAAGAACATCGGGTCTGTATATGGTAATTTTGCAACATGAGTTCAGTGATAGGTTGCAGTTTCATCCAATCTGATATATTTGACACCTCAAACTTGGCCCAGACCAGAACATCGGGTCTGTATATGGTAATATTGCAACATTAGTTAAGTGATAGGTTGCAGTTTATTCCAATTAGATATATTTGACACCTCGAACGTCGCCCGGACGAGAACTTCGGGTCTGTATATGGTAATCTTGCAACATGAGTTAAGTGATAGGTTGCAGTTTCATTCAATCTGATATATTTGACAGCTCGAACCTGGACCGAACCAGAACATCGGGACTGTATATGGTAATCTTGCAACATGAGTTAAGTGATAGGTTGCAGTTTCATCCAATCTAATATATTGGACACCTCAAACCTGGCCGGACGAGAACATCAGGTATGTATTTGGTAATCTTGCAACCTGAGTTCAGTGATAGGTTGCAGTTTCATCCAATCTGATATATTTGACACCTCAAACCTGGCCCGAACGAGAACATCGGGTCTGTATATGGTAATCTTGCAACCTGAGTTCAGTGATAGGTTGCAGTTTCATCCAATCTGATATATTTGACACCTCAAACCTGGCCCGGACGAAAACATCGGGTCTGTATATGGTAATCTTGCAACCTGAGTTCAGTGATAAGTTGCAGTTTCATCCAATTTGATATATTTGACACCTCAAACCTGGACCGGACAAGAACATCGGGTTTGTATATGGTAATCTTGCAACATGAGTTAAGTGATAGGTTGCAGTTTCATCCAATTTGATATATTTGACACCTCGAACCTTGCCCGTACGAGAACATCAGGTATGTATATGGTAATCTTGCAACCTTAATTAAGTGATAGGTTGCAGTTTCATCCAATTTGATATATTTGACACCTCGAACCTCGCCAGGACGAGATAATCGGGTCTGAATATGGTAATCTTGCAACCTGAGTTAAGTGATAGGTTGCAGTCCATCTAATCTGATATATTTGACACCTCGAACCTGGCACGGAAGAGAACATCCGGTTTGTATATGGTAATCTTGAATCCCGAGCTAAGTGATAGGTTGCAGCTTCATCCAATCTGATATATTTGACACATCGAACCTGGGCCGGAGGAGAACATCGGGTCTAGTATATGGTAATCTTGCAACCTGATTTAAGTGATTGGTTGCAGTTTCATCCAATCTAATATATTTGACACTTCGAACCTGGCCCGGGGGAGAACATCAGGTCTGTATATGGTAATCTTGCAACCTTATTTAAGTGATAGGTTGCAGTTTCATCCAATCTGATATATTTTACACCTCGAACACGGCCCGTATGAGAACATCGGGTTTAGTATATGGTAATCTTGCAACCTGGGTTAAGTGATAGGTTGCAGTTTCATCCAATCTTATATATTTGACACCTCGAACCTCGCCCGCAAGAGAACATCGGGTTTGTATATGGTAATCTTGAAACCTGAGTTAAGTGATAGGTTGCAGTTTCATCCAATCTGATATATTTGACACCTGAAACCTGGACCGGACGAGAACATCGGGTTTAGTACATGGTAATCTTGCAACCTGAGTTAAGTGATACGTTGCAGTTTCATCCAATCTGATATATTTGACACCTCAAACCTGGCCCAGACCAGAACATCGGGTCTGTATATGGTAATCTTGCAAAATTAATTAAGTGATAGGTTGCAGTTTATTCCAATTAGATATATTTGACACCTCGAACCTCTCCCGGACGAGAACTTCGGGTCCGTATATGGTAATCTTGCAACCTGAGTTAAGTGATAGGTTGCAGTTTCATCAAATCTGATATATTTGACAGCTCGAACCTGGACCGAACCAGAATATCGGGCATGTATATGGTAATCTTGCAACATGAGTTAAGTGATAGGTTGCAGTTTCATCCAATCTGATATATTTGACACCTCAAATCTGGCCCGGACGAGAACATCAGGTCTGTATATGGTAATTTTGCAACCTGAGTTCAGTGATAGGTTGCAGTTTCATCCAATCTGATATATTTGACACCTCAAACCTGGCCCAGACGAAAACATCAGGTTTGTGTATGGTAATCTTGCAACCTGAGTTAAGTGATAGGTTGCAGTTTCATCCAATCTGATATATTTGACACCTCGAACCTGGCCCGGACGAAAACATCGGGTCTAGTATATGGTAATCTTGCAACCTGATTTAAGTGATAGGTTGCAGTTTCATCCAATTTGATATATTTGACACCTCGAACCTTGCCCGGACGAGAACATCGGGTCTGTACATGGTAATCTTGCAACCTTAGTTAAGTGATAGGTTGCAGTTTCATCCAATTTGATATATTTGACACCTCGAACCTAGACCGGACCAGAACATCGGGTCTGTATATGGTAATCTTGCAACCTGAGTTCAGTGATAGGTTGCAGTTTCATCCAGTCTGATATAATACACACCTCAAACCTCGCCAGGACGAGATAATCGGGTCTGAATATGGTAATCTTGCAACCTGAGTTAAGTGATAGGTTGCAGTTCATCCAATCTGATATATTTGACATCTCGAACCTGGCACGGAAGAGAACATCCGGTTTGTATATGGTAATCTTGCATCCCGAGTTAAGTGATAGTTTGCAGCTTCATCCAATCTGATATATTTGACACATCGAACCTGGGCCGGACGAGAACATCGGGTCTAGTATATGGTAATCTTGCAACCTGATTTAAGTGATTGGTTGCAGTTTCATCCAATCTAATATATTTGACACTTCGAACCTGGCCCGGGGGAGAACATCAAGTCTGTATATGGTAATCTTGCAACCTTAATTAAGTGATAGGTTGAAGTTTCATCCAATCTGATATATTTACACCTCGAACATGGCCTGGACGAGAACATCGGGTTTAGTATATGGTAATCTTGCAACCTGAGTTAAGTGATAGGTTGCGGTTTCATCGAATCTTATATATTTGACACCTCGAACCTCGCCCGGAAGAGAACATCAGGTTTGTATATGGTAATCTTGCAACCTGAGTTCAGTGATAGGTTGCAGTTTCATCCAATCTGATATATTTGACACCTGAAACCTGGCCCGGACGAGAACATCGGGTTTAGTACATGGTAATGTTGCAACCTGAGTTCAGTGATAGGTTGCAGTTTCATCCAATCTGATATATTTGACACCTCAAACTTGGACCAGACCAGAACATCGGGTCTGTATATGGTAATCTTGCAACATTAGTTAACCGATAGGTTGCAGTTTATTCCAATTAGATATATTTGACACCTCGAACCTCGCCCGGACGAGAACTTCGGGTCCGTATATGGTAATCTTGCAACCTGAGTTAAGTGATAGGTTGCAGTTTCATCCAATCTGATATATTTGACAGCTCGAACCTGGACCGAACCAGAACATCGTGCCTGTATATGGTAATCTTGCAATATGAGTTAAGTGATAGGTTGCAGTTTCATCCAATCTGATATATTTGACACCTCAAACCTGGCCCGGACGAGAACATCAGGTCTGTATATGGTAATCTTGCAACCTGAGTTCAGTGATAGGTTGCAGTTTCATCCAATTTGATATATTTTACACCTCAAACCTGGCCCGGACGAAAACGTCGGGTCTGTATATGGTAATCTTGCAACCTGAGTTCAGTGATAGGTTGCAGTTTCATCCAATTTGATATATTTGACACCTCAAACCTGGACCGGACAAGAACATCGGGTCTGTATATGGTAATCTTGCAACATGAGTTAAGTGATAGGTTGCAGTTTCATCCAATCTGATATATTTGGCACCTCGAACCTGGCCCGGACCGGAACATCGGGTCTGTATATGGTAATCTTGCAACCTGAGTTCAGCGATAGGTTGCAGTTTCATCTAATCTGATATATTTCACACCTCGAACCTCGTCAAGGCGAGAACACCGGGTCTATATATGGTAATCTTGCAACCTGAGTTAAGTGATAGGTTGCAGTTTTATCCAATCTGTTAAATTTGATACCTCGAACCTTGCCCGGACGAGAACATCGGGTTTGTGTATGGTAATCTAGCAACTTGAGTTAAGTGATAGGTTGCAGTTACATCCAATCTGATATATTTGACAACTCGAACCAGGCCCGGACGAGAACATCGGGTCTAGTATATGGTAATCTTGCAACCTGATTTAAGTGATAGGTTGCAGTTTCATCCAATCTAATATATTTGACACTTCGAACCTGGCCCGGACAAGAACATCGGGTCTGTATATGTTAATCTTGCAACATGAGTTCAGTGATAGGTGGCAGTTTCATCCAATCTGATATATTTGACACCTCAAACTTGGCCCAGACCAGAACATCGGGTCTGTATATGGTAATCTTGCAACATTAGTTAAGTGATAGGTTGCAGTTTATTCCAATTAGATATATTTGACACCTCGAACGTCGCCCGGACGAGAACTTCAGGTCTGTATATGTTAATCTTGCAACATGAGTTAAGTGATAGGTTGCAGTTTCATCCAATCTAATATATTTGACACCTCAAACCTGGCCGGACGAGAACATCAGGTCTGTATATGGTAATCTTGCAACCTGATTTCAGTGATAGGTTGCAGTTTCATCCAATCTGATATATTTGACACCTCAAACCTGGCCCGGACGAGAACATCGGGTCTGTATATGGTAATCTTGCAACATGAGTTAAGTGATAGGTTGCAGTTTCATCCAATCTGATATATTTGACACCGCAAACCTGGCCCGGACGAAAACATCGGGTCTGTATATGGTAATCTTGCAACATGAGTTAAGTGATAGGTTGCAGTTTCATCCAATTTGATATATTTGACACCTCGAACCTTGCCCGTACGAGAACATCAGGTCTGTATATGGTAATCTTGCAACCTTAATTAAGTGATAGGTTGCAGTTTCATCCAATTTGATATATTTGACACCTCGAACCTGGACCGGACCAGAACATGGGGTCTGTATATGGTAATCTTGCAACCTGAGTTCAGTGATAGGTTGCAGTTTCATCCAATCTGATATAATACACACCTCAAACCTCGCCAGGAAGAGATAATCGGGTCTGAATATGGTAATCTTGCAACCTGAGTTCAGTGATAGGTTGCAGTTCATCTAATATGATATATTTGACACCTCGAACCTGGCACGGAAGAGAACATCCGGTTTGTATATGGTAATCTTGAATCCCGAGCTAAGTGATAGGTTGCAGCTTCATCCAATCTGATATATTTGACACATCGAACCTGGGCCGGAGGAGAACATTGGGTCTAGTATATGGTAATCTTGCAACCTGATTTAAGTGATTGGTTGCAGTTTCATCCAATCTAATATATTTGACACTGCGAACCTGGCCCGGGGGAGAACATCAGGTCTGTATATGGTAATCTTGCAACCTTAATTAAGTGATAGGTTGCGGTTTCATCCAATCTGATATATTTTACACCTCGAACACGGCCCCGTATGAGAACATCGGGTTTAGTATATGGTAAACTTGCAACCTGGGTTAAGTGATAGGTCGCAGTTTCATCGAATCTTATACATTTGACACCTCGAACCTCGCCCAGAAGAGAACATCAGGTTTGTATATGGTAATCTTGCAACCTGAGTTCAGTGATAGGTTGCAGTTTCATCCAATCTGATATATTTGACACCTGAAACCTGGCCCGGACGAGAACATCGGGTTTAGTACATGGTAACCTTGCAACCTGAGTTCAGTGATAGGTTGCAGTTTCATCCAATCTGATATATTTGACACCTCAAACTTGGCCCAGACCAGAACATCGGGTCTGTATATGGTAATCTTGCAACATTAGTTAAGTGATAGGTTGCAGTTTATTACAATTAGATATATTTGACACCTCGAACCTCGCCCGGACGAGAACTTCGGGTCCGTATATGGTAATCTTGCAACCTGAGTTAAGTGATAGGTTACAGTTTCATCCAATTTGATATATTTGACAGCTCGAACCTGGACCGAACCAGAACATCGGGCCTGTATATGGTAATCTTGCAATATGAGTTAAGTGATATGTTGCAGTTTCATCCAATCTGATATATTTGACACCTCAAACCTGGCCCGGACGAAAACATCGGGTCTGTATATGGTAATCTTGCAACCTGAATTCAGTGATAGGTTGCAGTTTCATCCAATATGATATATTACATACATCAAACCTCGCCAGGACGAGAACATTGGGTCTGAATATGGTAATCTTGCAACCTGAGTTAACTGATAGGTAGTAGTTCATCCAATCAGATATATTTGACACCTCTAACCTGGCCCGGACGAGAACATCGGGTTTGTATATGGTTATCTTGCAACCTGAGTTAAGTGATAGGTTGCAGCTTCATCCAATCTGATATATTTGACACCCCGAACCTGACCCAGACGAGAACATCGGGTTTGTATATGGTAATCTTGTAACCTGAGTTAAGTGATATGTTGCAGTTTCATCCAATCTGATATATTTGACACCTCGAACCTGTCCCGGACGAGAATATCGGGTCTTATATATGGTAATCTTGCAACCTGATTTAAGTGATAGGTTACCGCTTCATCCAATCTAATATATTTGACACTTCGAACATGGCCCGGACGAGAACATCGGGTCTGTATATGGTAATCTTGCAACCTGAGTTAAGTGATAGGTTGCAGCTTCATCCAATCTGATATATTTGACACCTCGAACATGGCCCGGATGAGAACATCGGGTTTAGTATATGGTAATCTTGCAACCTGAGTTAAGTGAGTAGGTTGAAGTTTCATCCAATCTTATATATTTGACACCTTGAACCTTGCCCAGACGAGAACAACGGGTTTGTATATGGTAATCTTGCAACCTGAGTTCAGTGATAGGTTGCAGTTTCATCCAATCTGATATATTTGACACCTCGAACCTGGCTAGGACAAGAACATCGAGTCTAATATATGGTAATCTTGCAACCTGGGTTAAGTGATAGTTTGTAGTTTCATCCAATTTGATATATTTGACACCTCGAACCTCGCCCAGACGAGAACATCGGGTCTGTATATGGTAATCTTGCAACCTGAGTTCAGTGATAGGTAGTAGTTTCATACAATCTGATATATTTGACACCTCGAACATGAACCGTACCAGAACATCGTGTCTGTATATGGTAATCTTGCAACCTGAATTCAGTGATAGGTTGCAGTTTCATCTAATCTGATATATTTGACACCTCGAACTTGGCCCGGACCAGAACATCGGGTCTGTATATGGTAATTTGTGAACCTGAATTCAGTGATAGGTCTAAGTTTCATCCAATTTGATATATTTGACACCTCAAACTTTGCCCAGACCAGAACATCGGGTCTATATATGGTAATCTTGCAACTGAGTTAAGTGATAGGTTGCAGTTTCATCCAATTTAATATATTTGACACCTCGAACCTTGCCCGAACGAGAACATCGGGTCTGTATATGGTAATCTTGCAACCTGAGTTAAGTGATAGGTTGCAGTTTCATCCAATCTGATATATTTGACACCTCATACCTGACCTGGACGAGAACATCGGGTCTAGTACATGGTAATCTTGCAACCCGAGTTATGTCATAGGTTGCAGTTTCATCCAATCTAATATATTTGACACCTCGAACCTCGCCAGGACGAGAACATCGGGTTTGTATATGGTAATCTTGCAACCTGAGTCCAGTGATAGGTTGCAGTTTCATCCAATCTGATATATTTCACACCTCGAACCTCGCCATGACGAGAACATCGGGTCTGTATATGGTAATATTGCAACCAGAATTCAGTGATAGGTTGCAGTTTCATCCAATCTTATATATTTCACACCTCGAACCTCGCCAAGACGAGAATATCGGGTCTGTATATGGTAATCTTGCAACCTGATTAAGTGATAGGTTGCAGTTTTATCAGATCTGATATATTTGACACCCCGAACCTGGACCGGACGAGAACATCGGGTTTGTATATGGTAATCTTGCAACCTGAGTTTAGTGATATGTTGCAGTTTCATCCAATCTGATATATTTGACACCTCGAACCTGTCCAGGACGAGAACATTGGCTCTAGTATATGGTAATCTTGCAATCTGATTTAAGTGATAGGTTACTGCTTCATCCAATCTAATATATTTGACACTTCGAACCTGGCCCGGACGAGAACATCGGGTCTGTATATGGTAATCTTGCAACCTGAGTTAAGTGATAGGTTGCAGTTTCATCCAATCTGATATATTTGACACCTCGAACATGGCCCGGATGAGAACATCGGGTTTAGTATATGGTAATCTTGCAACCTGAGTTAAGTGACTAGGTTGCAGTTTCATCCAATCTTATATATTTGACACCTCGAACCTTGCCCAGACGAGAACAACGGGTTTGTATATGCTAATCTTGTAACCTGAGTTCAGTGATAGGTTGCAGTTTCATCCAATCTGATATATTTGACACCTCGAACCTGGCCAGGACAAAAACATCGGGTCTAATATATGGTAATTTTGCAACCTGAGTTAAGTGATAGGTTGTAGTTTCATCCCATTTGATATATTTGACACCTCGAACCTCGCCCGGACGAGAACATCGGGTCTGTATATGGTAATCTTGCAACCAGAGTTCAGTGATAGGTAGCAGTTTCATACAATCTGATATATTTGACACCTCGAACATGGCCCGTACCAGAACATCGGGTCTGTATATGGTAATCTTGCAACCTGAATTCAGTGATAGGTTGCAGTTTCATCCGATCTGATATATTTGACACCTCGAACCGGGCCCAGACGAGAACATCAGGTCTAGTATATGGTAATCTTGAATCCCGAGCTAAGTGATAGGTTGCAGCTTCATCCAATCTGATATATTTGACACATCGAACCTGGGCCGGAGGAGAACATTGGGTCTAGTATATGGTAATCTTGCAACCTGATTTAAGTGATTGGTTGCAGTTTCATCCAATCTAATATATTTGACACTGCGAACCTGGCCCGGGGGAGAACATCAGGTCTGTATATGGTAATCTTGCAACCTTAATTAAGTGATAGGTTGCGGTTTCATCCAATCTGATATATTTTACACCTCGAACACGGCCCCGTATGAGAACATCGGGTTTAGTATATGGTAATCTTGCAACCTGAGTTCAGTGATAGGTTGCAGTTTCATCCAATCTGATATATTTGACACCTGAAACCTGGCCCGGACGAGAACATCGGGTTTAGTACATGGTAACCTTGCAACCTGAGTTCAGTGATAGGTTGCAGTTTCATCCAATCTGATATATTTGACACCTCAAACTTGGCCCAGACCAGAACATCGGGTCTGTATATGGTAATCTTGCAACATTAGTTAAGTGATAGGTTGCAGTTTATTACAATTAGATATATTTGACACCTCGAACCTCGCCCGGACGAGAACTTCGGGTCCGTATATGGTAATCTTGCAACCTGAGTTAAGTGATAGGTTACAGTTTCATCCAATTTGATATATTTGACAGCTCGAACCTGGACCGAACCAGAACATCGGGCCTGTATATGGTAATCTTGCAATATGAGTTAAGTGATAGGTTGCAGTTTCATCCAATCTGATATATTTGACACCTCAAACCTGGCCCGGACGAAAACATCGGGTCTGTATATGGTAATCTTGCAACCTGAATTCAGTGATAGGTTGCAGTTTCATCCAATATGATATATTACATACATCAAACCTCGCCAGGACGAGAACATTGGGTCTGAATATGGTAATCTTGCAACCTGAGTTAACTGATAGGTAGTAGTTCATCCAATCAGATATATTTGACACCTCTAACCTGGCCCGGACGAGAACATCGGGTTTGTATATGGTTATCTTGCAACCTGAGTTAAGTGATAGGTTGCAGCTTCATCCAATCTGATATATTTGACACCCCGAACCTGACCCAGACGAGAACATCGGGTTTGTATATGGTAATCTTGTAACCTGAGTTAAGTGATATGTTGCAGTTTCATCCAATCTGATATATTTGACACCTCGAACCTGTCCCGGACGAGAATATCGGGTCTTATATATGGTAATCTTGCAACCTGATTTAAGTGATAGGTTACCGCTTCATCCAATCTAATATATTTGACACTTCGAACATGGCCCGGACGAGAACATCGGGTCTGTATATGGTAATCTTGCAACCTGAGTTAAGTGATAGGTTGCAGCTTCATCCAATCTGATATATTTGACACCTCGAACATGGCCCGGATGAGAACATCGGGTTTAGTATATGGTAATCTTGCAACCTGAGTTAAGTGAGTAGGTTGAAGTTTCATCCAATCTTATATATTTGACACCTTGAACCTTGCCCAGACGAGAACAACGGGTTTGTATATGGTAATCTTGCAACCTGAGTTCAGTGATAGGTTGCAGTTTCATCCAATCTGATATATTTGACACCTCGAACCTGGCTAGGACAAGAACATCGAGTCTAATATATGGTAATCTTGCAACCTGGGTTAAGTGATAGTTTGTAGTTTCATCCAATTTGATATATTTGACACCTCGAACCTCGCCCAGACGAGAACATCGGGTCTGTATATGGTAATCTTGCAACCTGAGTTCAGTGATAGGTAGTAGTTTCATACAATCTGATATATTTGACACCTCGAACATGAACCGTACCAGAACATCGTGTCTGTATATGGTAATCTTGCAACCTGAATTCAGTGATAGGTTGCAGTTTCATCTAATCTGATATATTTGACACCTCGAACTTGGCCCGGACCAGAACATCGGGTCTGTATATGGTAATTTGTGAACCTGAATTCAGTGATAGGTCTAAGTTTCATCCAATTTGATATATTTGACACCTCAAACTTTGCCCAGACCAGAACATCGGGTCTATATATGGTAATCTTGCAACTGAGTTAAGTGATAGGTTGCAGTTTCATCCAATTTAATATATTTGACACCTCGAACCTTGCCCGAACGAGAACATCGGGTCTGTATATGGTAATCTTGCAACCTGAGTTAAGTGATAGGTTGCAGTTTCATCCAATCTGATATATTTGACACCTCATACCTGACCTGGACGAGAACATCGGGTCTAGTACATGGTAATCTTGCAACCCGAGTTATGTCATAGGTTGCAGTTTCATCCAATCTAATATATTTGACACCTCGAACCTCGCCAGGACGAGAACATCGGGTTTGTATATGGTAATCTTGCAACCTGAGTCCAGTGATAGGTTACAGTTTCATCCAATCTGATATATTTCACACCTCGAACCTCGCCATGACGAGAACATCGGGTCTGTATATGGTAATATTGCAACCAGAATTCAGTGATAGGTTGCAGTTTCATCCAATCTTATATATTTCACACCTCGAACCTCGCCAAGACGAGAATATCGGGTCTGTATATGGTAATCTTGCAACCTGATTAAGTGATAGGTTGCAGTTTTATCAGATCTGATATATTTGACACCCCGAACCTGGCCCGGACGAGAACATCGGGTTTGTATATGGTAATCTTGCAACCTGAGTTTAGTGATATGTTGCAGTTTCATCCAATCTGATATATTTGACACCTCGAACCTGTCCAGGACGAGAACATTGGCTCTAGTATATGGTAATCTTGCAATCTGATTTAAGTGATAGGTTACTGCTTCATCCAATCTAATATATTTGACACTTCGAACCTGGCCCGGACGAGAACATCGGGTCTGTATATGGTAATCTTGCAACCTGAGTTAAGTGATAGGTTGCAGTTTCATCCAATCTGATATATTTGACACCTCGAACATGGCCCGGATGAGAACATCGGGTTTAGTATATGGTAATCTTGCAACCTGAGTTAAGTGAGTAGGTTGCAGTTTCATCCAATCTTATATATTTGACACCTCGAACCTTGCCCAGACGAGAACAACGGGTTTGTATATGCTAATCTTGTAACCTGAGTTCAGTGATAGGTTGCAGTTTCATCCAATCTGATATATTTGACACCTCGAACCTGGCCAGGACAAAAACATCGGGTCTAATATATGGTAATTTTGCAACCTGAGTTAAGTGATAGGTTGTAGTTTCATCCCATTTGATATATTTGACACCTCGAACCTCGCCCGGACGAGAACATCGGGTCTGTATATGGTAATCTTGCAACCAGAGTTCAGTGATAGGTAGCAGTTTCATACAATCTGATATATTTGACACCTCGAACATGGCCCGTACCAGAACATCGGGTCTGTATATGGTAATCTTGCAACCTGAATTCAGTGATAGGTTGCAGTTTCATCCGATCTGATATATTTGACACCTCGAACCGGGCCCAGACGAGAACATCAGGTCTAGTATATGGTAATCTTGAATCCCGAGCTAAGTGATAGGTTGCAGCTTCATCCAATCTGATATATTTGACACATCGAACCTGGGCCGGAGGAGAACATTGGGTCTAGTATATGGTAATCTTGCAACCTGATTTAAGTGATTGGTTGCAGTTTCATCCAATCTAATATATTTGACACTGCGAACCTGGCCCGGGGGAGAACATCAGGTCTGTATATGGTAATCTTGCAACCTTAATTAAGTGATAGGTTGCGGTTTCATCCAATCTGATATATTTTACACCTCGAACACGGCCCCGTATGAGAACATCGGGTTTAGTATATGGTAAACTTGCAACCTGGGTTAAGTGATAGGTCGCAGTTTCATCGAATCTTATACATTTGACACCTCGAACCTCGCCCAGAAGAGAACATCAGGTTTGTATATGGTAATCTTGCAACCTGAGTTCAGTGATAGGTTGCAGTTTCATCCAATCTGATATATTTGACACCTGAAACCTGGCCCGGACGAGAACATCGGGTTTAGTACATGGTAACCTTGCAACCTGAGTTCAGTGATAGGTTGCAGTTTCATCCAATCTGATATATTTGACACCTCAAACTTGGCCCAGACCAGAACATCGGGTCTGTATATGGTAATCTTGCAACATTAGTTAAGTGATAGGTTGCAGTTTATTACAATTAGATATATTTGACACCTCGAACCTCGCCCGGACGAGAACTTCGGGTCCGTATATGGTAATCTTGCAACCTGAGTTAAGTGATAGGTTACAGTTTCATCCAATTTGATATATTTGACAGCTCGAACCTGGACCGAACCAGAACATCGGGCCTGTATATGGTAATCTTGCAATATGAGTTAAGTGATAGGTTGCAGTTTCATCCAATCTGATATATTTGACACCTCAAACCTGGCCCGGACGAAAACATCGGGTCTGTATATGGTAATCTTGCAACCTGAATTCAGTGATAGGTTGCAGTTTCATCCAATATGATATATTTCATACATCAAACCTCGCCAGGACGAGAACATTGGGTCTGAATATGGTAATCTTGCAACCTGAGTTAACTGATAGGTAGTAGTTCATCCAATCAGATATATTTGACACCTCTAACCTGGCCCGGACGAGAACATCGGGTTTGTATATGGTTATCTTGCAACCTGAGTTAAGTGATAGGTTGCAGCTTCATCCAATCTGATATATTTGACACCCCGAACCTGACCCAGACGAGAACATCGGGTTTGTATATGGTAATCTTGTAACCTGAGTTAAGTGATATGTTGCAGTTTCATCCAATCTGATATATTTGACACCTCGAACCTGTCCCGGACGAGAATATCGGGTCTTATATATGGTAATCTTGCAACCTGATTTAAGTGATAGGTTACCGCTTCATCCAATCTAATATATTTGACACTTCGAACATGGCCCGGACGAGAACATCGGGTCTGTATATGGTAATCTTGCAACCTGAGTTAAGTGATAGGTTGCAGCTTCATCCAATCTGATATATTTGACACCTCGAACATGGCCCGGATGAGAACATCGGGTTTAGTATATGGTAATCTTGCAACCTGAGTTAAGTGAGTAGGTTGAAGTTTCATCCAATCTTATATATTTGACACCTTGAACCTTGCCCAGACGAGAACAACGGGTTTGTATATGGTAATCTTGCAACCTGAGTTCAGTGATAGGTTGCAGTTTCATCCAATCTGATATATTTGACACCTCGAACCTGGCTAGGACAAGAACATCGGGTCTAATATATGGTAATCTTGCAACCTGGGTTAAGTGATAGTTTGTAGTTTCATCCAATTTGATATATTTGACACCTCGAACCTCGCCCGGACGAGAACATCGGGTCTGTATATGGTAATCTTGCAACCTGAGTTCAGTGATAGGTAGTAGTTTCATACAATCTGATATATTTGACACCTCGAACATGAACCGTACCAGAACATCGTGTCTGTATATGGTAATCTTGCAACCTGAATTCAGTGATAGGTTGCAGTTTCATCTAATCTGATATATTTGACACCTCGAACTTGGCCCGGACCAGAACATCAGGTCTGTATATGGTAATTTGTGAACCTGAATTCAGTGATAGGTCTAAGTTTCATCCAATCTGATATATTTGACACCTCAAACTTTGCCCAGACCAGAACATCGGGTCTATATATGGTAATCTTGCAACTGAGTTAAGTGATAGGTTGCAGTTTCATCCAATTTAATATATTTGACACCTCGAACCTTGCCCGAACGAGAACATCGGGTCTGTATATGGTAATCTTGCAACCTGAGTTAAGTGATAGGTTGCAGTTTCATCCAATCTGATATATTTGACACCTCATACCTGACCTGGACGAGAACATCGGGTCTAGTACATGGTAATCTTGCAACCCGAGTTATGTCATAGGTTGCAGTTTCATCCAATCTAATATATTTGACACCTCGAACCTCGCCAGGACGAGAACATCGGGTTTGTATATGGTAATCTTGCAACCTGAGTCCAGTGATAGGTTACAGTTTCATCCAATCTGATATATTTCACACCTCGAACCTCGCCATGACGAGAACATCGGGTCTGTATATGGTAATATTGCAACCAGAATTCAGTGATAGGTTGCAGTTTCATCCAATCTTATATATTTCACACCTCGAACCTCGCCAAGACGAGAATATCGGGTCTGTATATGGTAATCTTGCAACCTGATTAAGTGATAGGTTGCAGTTTTATCAGATCTGATATATTTGACACCCCGAACCTGGACCGGACGAGAACATCGGGTTTGTATATGGTAATCTTGCAACCTGAGTTTAGTGATATGTTGCAGTTTCATCCAATCTGATATATTTGACACCTCGAACCTGTCCAGGACGAGAACATTGGCTCTAGTATATGGTAATCTTGCAATCTGATTTAAGTGATAGGTTACTGCTTCATCCAATCTAATATATTTGACACTTCGAACCTGGCCCGGACGAGAACATCGGGTCTGTATATGGTAATCTTGCAACCTGAGTTAAGTGATAGGTTGCAGTTTCATCCAATCTGATATATTTGACACCTCGAACATGGCCCGGATGAGAACATCGGGTTTAGTATATGGTAATCTTGCAACCTGAGTTAAGTGA
>NC_039363.1:30810029-30813368 GCF_003573695.1 Papaver somniferum | reverse complement strand
CCGGACGAGAACATCGGGTTTGTATATGGTAATCTTGCAACCTGAGTTTAGTGATATGTTGCAGTTTCATCCAATCTGATATATTTGACACCTCGAACCTGTCCAGGACGAGAACATTGGCTCTAGTATATGGTAATCTTGCAATCTGATTTAAGTGATAGGTTACTGCTTCATCCAATCTAATATATTTGACACTTCGAACCTGGCCCGGACGAGAACATCGGGTCTGTATATGGTAATCTTGCAACCTGAGTTAAGTGATAGGTTGCAGTTTCATCCAATCTGATATATTTGACACCTCGAACATGGCCCGGATGAGAACATCGGGTTTAGTATATGGTAATCTTGCAACCTGAGTTAAGTGAGTAGGTTGCAGTTTCATCCAATCTTATATATTTGACACCTCGAACCTTGCCCAGACGAGAACAACGGGTTTGTATATGCTAATCTTGTAACCTGAGTTCAGTGATAGGTTGCAGTTTCATCCAATCTGATATATTTGACACCTCGAACCTGGCCAGGACAAAAACATCGGGTCTAATATATGGTAATTTTGCAACCTGAGTTAAGTGATAGGTTGTAGTTTCATCCCATTTGATATATTTGACACCTCGAACCTCGCCCGGACGAGAACATCGGGTCTGTATATGGTAATCTTGCAACCAGAGTTCAGTGATAGGTAGCAGTTTCATACAATCTGATATATTTGACACCTCGAACATGGCCCGTACCAGAACATCGGGTCTGTATATGGTAATCTTGCAACCTGAATTCAGTGATAGGTTGCAGTTTCATCCGATCTGATATATTTGACACCTCGAACCGGGCCCAGACGAGAACATCAGGTCTAGTATATGGTAATCTTGAATCCCGAGCTAAGTGATAGGTTGCAGCTTCATCCAATCTGATATATTTGACACATCGAACCTGGGCCGGAGGAGAACATTGGGTCTAGTATATGGTAATCTTGCAACCTGATTTAAGTGATTGGTTGCAGTTTCATCCAATCTAATATATTTGACACTGCGAACCTGGCCCGGGGGAGAACATCAGGTCTGTATATGGTAATCTTGCAACCTTAATTAAGTGATAGGTTGCGGTTTCATCCAATCTGATATATTTTACACCTCGAACACGGCCCCGTATGAGAACATCGGGTTTAGTATATGGTAAACTTGCAACCTGGGTTAAGTGATAGGTCGCAGTTTCATCGAATCTTATACATTTGACACCTCGAACCTCGCCCAGAAGAGAACATCAGGTTTGTATATGGTAATCTTGCAACCTGAGTTCAGTGATAGGTTGCAGTTTCATCCAATCTGATATATTTGACACCTGAAACCTGGCCCGGACGAGAACATCGGGTTTAGTACATGGTAACCTTGCAACCTGAGTTCAGTGATAGGTTGCAGTTTCATCCAATCTGATATATTTGACACCTCAAACTTGGCCCAGACCAGAACATCGGGTCTGTATATGGTAATCTTGCAACATTAGTTAAGTGATAGGTTGCAGTTTATTACAATTAGATATATTTGACACCTCGAACCTCGCCCGGACGAGAACTTCGGGTCCGTATATGGTAATCTTGCAACCTGAGTTAAGTGATAGGTTACAGTTTCATCCAATTTGATATATTTGACAGCTCGAACCTGGACCGAACCAGAACATCGGGCCTGTATATGGTAATCTTGCAATATGAGTTAAGTGATATGTTGCAGTTTCATCCAATCTGATATATTTGACACCTCAAACCTGGCCCGGACGAAAACATCGGGTCTGTATATGGTAATCTTGCAACCTGAATTCAGTGATAGGTTGCAGTTTCATCCAATATGATATATTACATACATCAAACCTCGCCAGGACGAGAACATTGGGTCTGAATATGGTAATCTTGCAACCTGAGTTAACTGATAGGTAGTAGTTCATCCAATCAGATATATTTGACACCTCTAACCTGGCCCGGACGAGAACATCGGGTTTGTATATGGTTATCTTGCAACCTGAGTTAAGTGATAGGTTGCAGCTTCATCCAATCTGATATATTTGACACCCCGAACCTGACCCAGACGAGAACATCGGGTTTGTATATGGTAATCTTGTAACCTGAGTTAAGTGATATGTTGCAGTTTCATCCAATCTGATATATTTGACACCTCGAACCTGTCCCGGACGAGAATATCGGGTCTTATATATGGTAATCTTGCAACCTGATTTAAGTGATAGGTTACCGCTTCATCCAATCTAATATATTTGACACTTCGAACATGGCCCGGACGAGAACATCGGGTCTGTATATGGTAATCTTGCAACCTGAGTTAAGTGATAGGTTGCAGCTTCATCCAATCTGATATATTTGACACCTCGAACATGGCCCGGATGAGAACATCGGGTTTAGTATATGGTAATCTTGCAACCTGAGTTAAGTGAGTAGGTTGAAGTTTCATCCAATCTTATATATTTGACACCTTGAACCTTGCCCAGACGAGAACAACGGGTTTGTATATGGTAATCTTGCAACCTGAGTTCAGTGATAGGTTGCAGTTTCATCCAATCTGATATATTTGACACCTCGAACCTGGCTAGGACAAGAACATCGAGTCTAATATATGGTAATCTTGCAACCTGGGTTAAGTGATAGTTTGTAGTTTCATCCAATTTGATATATTTGACACCTCGAACCTCGCCCAGACGAGAACATCGGGTCTGTATATGGTAATCTTGCAACCTGAGTTCAGTGATAGGTAGTAGTTTCATACAATCTGATATATTTGACACCTCGAACATGAACCGTACCAGAACATCGTGTCTGTATATGGTAATCTTGCAACCTGAATTCAGTGATAGGTTGCAGTTTCATCTAATCTGATATATTTGACACCTCGAACTTGGCCCGGACCAGAACATCAGGTCTGTATATGGTAATTTGTGAACCTGAATTCAGTGATAGGTCTAAGTTTCATCCAATCTGATATATTTGACACCTCAAACTTTGCCCAGACCAGAACATCGGGTCTATATATGGTAATCTTGCAACTGAGTTAAGTGATAGGTTGCAGTTTCATCCAATTTAATATATTTGACACCTCGAACCTTGCCCGAACGAGAACATCGGGTCTGTATATGGTAATCTTGCAACCTGAGTTAAGTGATAGGTTGCAGTTTCATCCAATCTGATATATTTGACACCTCATACCTGACCTGGACGAGAACATCGGGTCTAGTACATGGTAATCTTGCAACCCGAGTTATGTCATAGGTTGCAGTTTCATCCAATCTAATATATTTGACACCTCGAACCTCGCCAGGACGAGAACATCGGGTCAGTGATAGGTT